>NC_080670.1:39081023-39256023 GCF_030247195.1 Topomyia yanbarensis
AAATCAATGCACTCAATTGGAGCATACAATTTAACACTTTCATTCGTGTAATATTACATGTCATTCATTTTACAGCAATATGCGTGTAAAAATACAATGAAGTGCATTGGTTTTCCGTTTAAAGAAACTGTAATTTTCAATCCACGTGTAAAATTATAGTAAAATTCGTTGAAGAAAGCACGACAAGTCGTGTGGATTTGTGGTGGAACTTAGTTTTACATTTATTTTCATGCTCCAAATATGTGCATGAAAATAAATTTAAAATTACAAAATATTTTTTTCCTTGTATGAATCAATGAACAGAGCGAATCTCGCATCTTCGAGTTGCAGTCAATGGAGCAGAATCTTAATCGTATTACATTGAAGACCCGATTTTATCAGCTCCTGATTTTGTTTACCCTTGATTTTGTCAAAACCCGTTTGATGGGCTCTAGCAGACAAGCCTATAGTCAAATTCAAGTAATTCCTTAGTAATTTTTTTTATTTTGCACTGAAAACTTCCCAAAAGGAAATTTTTACTAAATAGTCGGAAAGGGTTATGGGGCCATTTGATCAATGGTCCTACTTTGTCGACCTAAAATGCAACAAGGGACTGATAAAATTGGCTTTCACTGTATGTTGAAAATGTTAGACACAACCGCACACTTGGGTAGAATAAAATCTATCTCCCCCTCCCTTCACCCCTACCAAAAACCACTCACAAAAGGCCAATTTGTTACCACCTTCGTTGGTTGGGAAGCCAAATATTTTTACGTCCGATCCAAGCCTGCACGTACAGATTTTATTGACCGCGACCAAACGCAATAGATTTGGCACTACCCCTCCGAAAATTGAGCAAAGTGGCATTTTGACTCACGTAGCCCATTGCTGTAAATATTAGCTCAGCGCTGTGCATTGCTTCCCTCCGGTCACGAGAAAATCCCTCGGTATGCTGCGGGATCAACGAGGGGCTCGAGGGTGAGCGGTCTGCTCTGTATCAACGGGCTCATAAATAGTAATAGTGTCGAAAGAAATCGCCCGAGAAGGAGAGTTATGGGTAACATTTGACAAAGTGGTTGCCGGAAAGTGGGATAGAACTAGAGACACTTAAAAGAAAGATGTGTAGTTTGGAAAAGCTGTTCAGTACTTGTATTGTAAAAATAGAGCAGTTCCTTGGAATTGATTGATGCAGGGGTTCTAGACTAGAAAGTAAGCGCCTCTTGTGAAAGTGTCACGAATGTTTGTCATATCCGTATGGTCGAATTGACGCAAGGGTGCGACGCCTACACTAATGGAATCGTCATCAGCAGTAGCGGTTGCAGAGTCAATCATTACTGCGATGGCCTTTTAAATGACTCGGATATTATCCGTTTTGAAATTAAAAGGTGATTAACCTGTTGGAGTGAAATGAATATAACTATTACTCGAAATGCCATAATAACAGGTTTATTATGCATTGTATTGAAATGACTCGCTTCGAGCAAATCATTGTTATTACCAATTTAGAGCCTGAGCCGAGCATACCTTTTACCGTGGCGTCCATGTGTACTACAACATAAGTTAACTATTATAGCAGCTAATGAGGAGAGGATAAAACTTTACACACGATGCTAACAGCGTAGTTCAACAAAACGCTGATGTAAATTAAGTCTAGCCAAACAAAACGGTTTACCGGGAAAGGTTAAACTATTGCGCCAGACACTTTAGTCCATACCAGCGATGTTGACGACACGGTCGCGGTGGTGTCGGATGACGACGAAACGGAGGCTACCGCACGGTAAGTGTAATGATTGTAATTATCTTGTAAAAAACTAACTACTCATATTAGCGGGCAAGCGTGTCGGCAATTCTTTTGGCCGGGGCTAATTTGAGCGCCGGCAACGATACCGATTCCCGCCAGCCAGTTCAGTGGCGTGACGGAGTTAATGGGATGAATGGTGCTGTGAAATTTCGCCTACTTAGCGCGACGGCTCTACACCGCGTCACCGTAGTTCGGAAGGTGCGAACTTGACACATTGCTGCATCGCATTGCATTGCTTATTGATTTCACGCATAACCAGGGGCCAGGGATATACTCAGTTAATGAGTAAGCTTATTTGTGACAGCTGTATGAGGCTGTAGAAAAAAAGCAGACAACGGTAATGTTTGATGGATTGGACATCAAACCTGTCAATAAAGGGGCCGGTATCGAGATATTCGCAGTGTGTGATATTAATCGATAGTAGCAGTGGTGTAACCAGGGGATGAGGTTTGGGGTTTACAGAACTCTCCCCCGTCCCAACCAAAATTATTTTGCTTGAAGACAAATTTGTAGTGATGCTGATGAAGAATGAATTCTCTAGTACTTTTTCAAGTTGACGTATCTAAGAAACAGAGACTCTTTTTCACTTTTAACACTTTTTAATAATTTTCTAATACGAATGATGATTGTTTGGGCTAGCATATTATCCAAATAGCTTAGAGGCTACCTTAACATGATTGAATAATTGACAGAGGAGAAAGTAAGCAATGGGAGTCTTTTCGCTAGATATTCTTATATTAATTTCCAATACATCATTAACCTATTATTTTAATCATCAGGAGGACTTTTGGAAAATTTGGGATTATATGGATCTTGGAACTGATCTTTTAGTAGTAAACTCAAATCAGGATTAAAGAAAATGCATACGTTAAAACACTCTCATAGAAACTGATCTCGAAATAAGGAACTAATCATAATTCTTAGATTTAAAATTGTGTTTAGCCCACCTTTGGAAGAATTTACCGAAATTAGATTAGGATTAGAGGTGATTAAACACGCAGACTACAGTAGGCTGGTTATGTAGCGCGAATGCTGGAAGGGAGACCAGCTACCCAGTTAAGCTCAGCCGGAAATGAACTGGAATTCTGGCTGGTTCCAGTTCGTACACGGGCTCCAGTGACACAACCGATTCTATCTAGAATCGGTTGTGTCACTGGAGCCCGTGTACGAACTGGAACCAGCCAGAATTCCAGTTCAATTCCGGCTGAGGTTTACTGGGTATAGTTATGCTCAGCAGAGAACCTGGAAGAGGTGGTCGGCTTCAAGGAAGATCACGCACTAACTGTTTGTGTGAGCAATCGAGGAATATTCCCGCACGGAGGACGTTCAAGGAAACTGAAGACTGGCGGCCTAGGATCTAAAATATCGTGATTCGGATAGCCCGGATTGCTCGGCCACTATGATAATGATGATGATATTTTTGAGAATACTCAGAGTAGAGAGCAAAAGTCAATATAAATAATAGAGCGAATGACCCATCGATGTGAAAGTCCCAATAAATACAACACAATACAAATAATAACGAGAATAACTGCTTCCCAAATTTTTCATCACTAGTTTCACTTTATCAATTGAAATAATCGGGTCGCGACTCTCGAAATCGGTAATTTGTTTTTGCAATCTTCGTGAAGTGGAATATTTTTTGAAGGTGTAAAATGGAGTTTAGCTTACGGAAGTCGTCTTTATCTAGTTTCATCACCTGTGCCATCCAGTACTGATATAACTCAACACGTTATTCCAAGTAGAAAGTTACGGTTTTCCAGAACAACCTAAAATAAGAGATTAAAAGTGAGTTGGGATTAATATAGCCGTGTTTATATATAGACAAACTAGAGATCTGGCACCGCTTACTTGCATCAAGTTCATCCAAATAAATTTCCTGTAAGTCTGATCAATTGTGTACGATTTTTCTGATACTGCTTTATTTGATCTCTTATCATATTGTGTATACACCCAATTTACCCCAATTCTGGTCCAATTCAGACCATCCGTTTCACATCTTTATTTTTAATTGCAGGGTCCGGCACTCGAAGCGTGACTAACTTCAGACCGTTCGTGCAGCTGTCGCACTAGCATCCATTATCTATCTATAAATTGACTGAATAACAGATCTGTGATGGAATTCCAGTTCGGAGTTGCTTCGTTTGGCTGAAATTGGTTAAATTACGAACATCGTGTGTTCTGACGATTTTTTTCTTCAAATTGGGTACTTCGTAAACTCTCAAAACGGAAGACTTGACCTGACATACTGTTCATATGGGAATTTGAGTCATCGGTTGGCCACCAAGAGGCAGCACCAGCCACAAATAATGGTTACGCTGTTACCGCAGATGGCCCAAGCAACATGTAATGGCCGCGAATTTTTGCATAACCATAAACTTTTGCTGCTGCGTTTTTTTGGTTGCTCAATCAGTTGAATAATGGTTGATGTACGCTTTTTTTCAACGAATTATGTTGCAGAAACTGCTAGTCAACAAACGGTGTTGCTCGGGGGGTGCTCTCCAATCATTTTCGTCGAGCCTAGCGTTAAAGGAAACGCGAAATATTATCGGGAAAATGTTCTGGCGGCTGCTTTATAGCTGTGAGCAGACAAACATTTCGGTCGCAACCCATGGTCGTTATAACAAGACTCGGTACTGTCTCACAAAGCACGAGTGAACCAAGAATGGCTGAAAACCAACGTTCCGAACTTCATTTCGAACATACAATGGATATCACATCCACTAGACGAGAATCCAATGAATTATTCAAACCAAATATATGATCTTTCAACTTGGTTACACTTCGAGTGCCGGATCCTGTATATGAATTAATTTCGAAATGGCGCAAAGCAACGGTAGGTTAACACGAGGATATGCACTTCAATTTACGTAAAGATGGAACCACTACAATATTCAACGAAGACGGAAGGGAAATGATCGTTATACCAACCAGACTTCCCAAATGAACATCGAACACCATGTTCGCTCTAGTTCTGTGCTCATCTTAAACCCACATTTCGTGTGTAAACTCGAACGCGCTAATGCGTACCAAAACACGTACACATGTTCGTCTACACAACCGAACCCCATGTACGTAGGGGATGTTCGTACACACAGGTTCTTGGCACTAGTTTTTTCTTTCTATCACTCATCATCACTAGTGTTGACTCATTCTGTTTTGTGTGTGCCGTTCTTGTGTCCGCACACGGTGTACGTACACGGTGTTTAAACCTAAGTTTACACATCGTTCGCTTGGGTTCGGCGTTCGAGGCGAACCTGTACACAAAGGCAAAGTAAGTTTGAGGTTGAACGCGTACACAAAATTTTGTACACAGGTGAAAACTTATCGATGTTCCTAGGAAGACTGATACCAACCAAGGGACAGGAGTTCAGGGGCGTAACGAATCCCCCCCCCCCGCCCAAACCTACTGCGAGTTGGGAGTTTTGCTAGGATGTGGTGGGTTTTACGCAGCATCGGGCTCTGTAAAACCTCTATAAAAAGCAGCTAAAAACTGGTGGACGAGCAGCGCAAATTCGCCGACAAAAGAAGTAATGTGAACAAAGACATCAAGACACTGGTTCCGAAGATACAAGGACACCGTGGTTTGACCATCAAGGAATGGAGAACTCTAGAACAGAAAGCGGAGTTAACCGAGAAGGAGTTTTCGGTGTGTGTGTGTATGTTAACCTTCCTATCTCCCACTAGCTGGTAGTGATTTACAGAAAAAAGATGTTTGCATGTCTTTAAACATTCATGCAAATAACTTGGTTCACGGATTTAGGAAGGTGTTAGCTCAATTGACTTTCCGATGACCCA
The DNA here is from genome assembly GCF_030247195.1 of Topomyia yanbarensis. Lineage (NCBI taxonomy): Eukaryota > Metazoa > Arthropoda > Insecta > Diptera > Culicidae > Topomyia > Topomyia yanbarensis. The sequence continues at coordinate 39,086,602 of NC_080670.1, forward strand.
TTTCGTGTACAGTGCCAGACATGTTCCGAGGTCATCGTTCCATCAACTAGCCCCGCCTTACTGTAATGTTTGTATCAATTGGATTACAACATTACAGTAAAACTTTCGATTCCATTTAAGTAGGAAATCGACGCGTATTTAGTATATTGGTTCAATTTGTATATATATAACATAACACATGTGTACTAGAAAACTTACCATTTTTGCAGTTTTCTACCTTCATTCCTACCTCCCCTTTATGTCTCCTTTGACTCTCATCCATATTTCTTGAATTCCTGCTTATTTAAGAAAGAAAAGGGGAAATAATAAAAAAGAACCGATAGACTCCGTGTTTTCCTCAGCGTTTCCGTTTCTTTTAGTCTGGTGTCACTGCCTGTTGGACTTGTGTAAGTTGTTTCATTGGAGATCTCCAAGGAGCTGTAATTGGAGGAAGATCTGACTTCTACCCAGTTTTTCACATTAATAGATTATATGTGTGCACTACAAAACAATCCCGTGTATAATGCAACCATTTTTTGAACATTTATATGTACATATACACACATATACACATACACATATATACATACATAAATACACACATGCACACATAAAAAATATACACATGCATTCATACACACATACATATATAAATACCTACATACATATACGCATTGTCCATACATGTATACATACATACCCACATATACACATTGTGTATTACCAATTACATACATATACTCGAGTTGAAGGAGGACCCCACGATTAACAGCTCAACTATACAAGAGATTATTATCACATCACTGGGTGAAAGGGCAGAAGTTAAAGCCTTAAGCCCGTAGACAGTGATTATGTGTATAGACCAGGATGATATCAGGACTGTGAACGAGCTAAAAGGTGCACTGAAGCTGCATTTTAACCTTGTCGAGTTGCACATCTTTCCGAGCAAGTGAAGTCAAGTGAATTTCCTATTACGTAACAATTCTTCGAAAATTTTTTTTTTGTTCAGCAAAACATGTTACGTACCGATCTAGCTTAGCTCCCCTGTATGTCACAACATGTCACAACTTCTCGTGCCGCCAGTCGCCCCCCCCCCAAACGCGTTACGTAATTTATGAACGGTCCCCTGGGGATCTAATCAAAATACTATACTAGAAGAGATCGCAGCAAAGCGTTTATAATCACTTTCACCTGACGCGGGGTGTATTCTTTGGTAGTGGGTAAAATTCTGTCGATCTCAATGTTATTAAAAGAGGGTTATCAGTAGATTATGCACAAACGTCGCGAATCACGAGTCACGAGTTTGCTAGACCAAAGCAAAATTAGCGTACGCGAAGCGAAGTTTCCGTTGGTAGTTTTAATATAATCGAAACATTACTGTATATTAAAATAAAATAAGTTATATTATGATATGGATATATAAAAAATAGAAGTTTGTGTACAAGCGACAGCATATAGTGAAAAACGTTTAGACGTTTGTTTTTGTTTCGGTCTCACTCCAATGTTTCCCTATATCAATAACTTGACGAAATGCTGGATTATCTCGAGATAGACAATACAACAATACAAAAACTAAAATATTTATCGAAAAATATGAAAAACTAACTTCGAAACACGATTTTGTGCAGTTGTATTTGAAAGAAAACTAAATATTTGATTATGTTAATTGAAACGAGCTCCTACATCACTAGTATTGTAATGCATTTATATCATTAATCGCTTCACACCTGCCGTTTCTGTTCAGTAATGACAAACGCCTCGTGCGAATACACTTAATTAGTTGCTAGTAATATTCAGTCTGAAGCAAGCCATGAACGACCAGAAATACTGACAATAATCAACCTACCCATCATCACATACACACACTAACAGCCTGAGGGTCGCATGAAAATATTGATTCCGTAAAGCTTTCTTTATATTGACGGCTTGATGAATTGATGGATCTCCCATCAATTTCACTTGAATTCACATCGTCAATCCAACTTTTTTTCATTAAAAGTTAAATACCCTTGTTATTTTTTTCGAATATCGACAAAATGTTAGACGCACAACGGCCGCTTAACTTTCAAATAGGATCACGCATCGACTTTTCCTTTTATTATTGTCCTCATTTTGTCAACCTAAAGTACATTAAAGGGGTCTTCGCTGTATTACTAAGGATATGAAAGTTATCTACATAATGAAAGCAATTAACGCAATAAACATGATTTATTGCACGGAAAATAAACCAATAAAAATGGATATAAAATCGATAACCTTTTGGCTGCCATGACTGAGAAATTTGATCTGGCTAACCTGCATAACACGAACATATCGATCGCACCACCTCTCTAAAGCCGATGACACACTGAAGTGAATCTTGAAGACTGTGCGAAGGCGGCAGAACATTTTACATAGTGTTTTGCTGCGTTCGCCGACGCATCGCTCCGCTTTATTATGACAAAATTACGCATTCTACACGCACACTCCATGGAGACAGTTCGGGAGCATTCACATTCATGCATCCGCATGCCATCGGCCTAAACAACAGAGTCCGCGAACATATGGGCAGCGGAGAATGAGCGAGCGTATAAAGGACGATTCAGACGACACATCAGCCTCAACGTCAGTTAACGTCAACGGAACGTCACCGTTCCGTCAGGAAAAGTTTAATACCCTTTCCCTGCGCCCGCTCACACGTGCCGCACGTCAAAAAGTCCCGTGCCGTTGATGTTGTTTGTGAACGCTTCTATCCAACGCCGACTGCACGCAACCAATTCTGACGCCCCGCACCCGCGACGGAAGCCCGATGCATCGTGTGAACCGCGCTCAACGCATCGCTCACGCTCCTTACGGAGAACTTCGCCCAGGCATCGCCCTCATATACCTCCCCCTCCCACGCCGCAACGAATACCGTACGTCAAACACACGCTTTCCGTCTTCCCATCGAACGCATACCAAAACATACCACAGAAAATTAATAAAATCACTTCAGAATAAAAGAGATGAGAATCCAAAACATGTAAACTCTGCATACATCTGTCTCTCAGTGCACTTCTGCTTGTGTGTACACCGATGGAATATCCATACGTACCAACTAAAACGTGTCAACTCAGATGACGGCGAGTGGAGAGAAAGAGAAAACTAGTGGCACGAACCTGTATCAACGCGATTATGCTGTCTAACTAAGCTTTCGTACTAATCGGCTTGTTTGTATTTAAACAGGTGACTCAGAATGGATGTTACAAGTTTTATATTTAATTTTCCATTTTTTCAGCAGGGTGGTTATCATGGGGAAATCAAACCGAATCATTTTTGAGCGTATTATTTTGACACCTCATTGCTGATTTCAATAGTTTAAACCTTGTTTGATTTTCTAGTGAGACGTAAGGTAAATGCTTTAATTTCGGTACTATACTTCGTCTCACGGAAACTTTTAATATAAGAAAATTACGTAATAAATGTTCGTCACTGTCAAAGATAGCGATCTAAAGAGTCCGGGAGATAACCGTGCAACAATAGTTCTAAGAATGGTTTGCCTAAAGTTGAATTACTGAATTGATATCAAGTATTTAAATGATTAAAGAAAGGTAATAATTAAATTCGCTTGATTCATTAGCAAATTTTCGATTTTGCCTTACACTGATAAAATCAAGTACCCATTAATGCATAGAAAACTACTCATTTTCAATAAAAGTGGAATAACCCATTAAATGGTTAAAGCGTTTGTACCCATAAATGAGTACAGATCTTGTACGTCAACCTTGGTATGTTTCACCCATTATTTTTCGCAGAACTGTTACAACAAAATGCGTAAAAAATACCCATTCATGAAATTCACGCCAGAATGAAAAATACTGTCAATAGAATTATTTCTGAATTAAAAAAAAACAGAAAATAACATTCATTTCACATTATTGTTTCCTTATAAAAGTATAGGAATCTAGATAGAAATCCTATTCTAAAACTACTTAACAAAATAAAACTGCCAACCGGATATATTGTTGATGGCTGGATCTTTTGGCTGCTCTAAAAATGCCGAACTGGCGCATATTCTCAACATCGTCAGTAGTCTAAACAGACGTTGTTTTCTGAGCATTGCCGAAATGTTCCGTTTCCGCCACGGACTCCGATGCAGGGCGATAATTTGCAGGTTCCACTACGATCCTTAGTTTGCAGGTTAACTCGCTTGAAATAATGCTTAAGGATTTTTCACCCATTATCAAGATCAATATACCCATTGACATAACCTCATCGAGTAGTTGTGGTATGGATAAAAACTACTCATTGTTAAAAACAAAAAAGTACCCATTTTTTGACAGCTCGAATAACTTCCGAAAAGGGGCAATTTGAATACATAAAATGGGTAAAGTTTTTTTACCGTGTATTGACGCCTATTTTGAGACACCCTGTAAAGAACGCGGATCTCGATATTCATTTGAAACAGACCTGCAAAGTCAAACACAAGAACACCGAAAAAGAAAAAGCAAGTATGCCAGACTAAACGAGAGAAACCCACTCATCACCGCACACCACCCTGCCTAAAACTCGCATGACACACGTCCCGCGCCATCCGTCTGGAAACCCATAAATCATTTAATGAAAAATTTGAGCCTCTCACACGACAACACATCCAATGTATTGCTCCAATAAAAAGTAAAAACACAGACAACCATGGAACGTGCTCACCAGATAAGAGAAGTCATCCATATAGCGCTGTCTCTTTCACGCCCGCAGCCGCTCGAGTCGGGTTGCAACTCTGTTGCCGCAAACCAAAACGCTGCGTCCATTTGCTTGCTCCTCCGCAAGCAAACACTCTTTTTTCCTTGTGTCATCCAATGACCACTGGCACAACAGCAGCATCTCAAGGTTGATAAACACATAATTAACCGTTTCAATGCACACACCGAACAGCAGCAACACCACAACATAAATGAAAAAACCGTGCGAAGAGCTATGCACAACTACGTCCGACGCCTTCGGCTCTCCGATCCGAACTCCTAACCGAGAAGGAGTTTTCGGTGGCCACAAAGTCCGTGCAAATAATGCAAACAGCAGCACCACCAAAAATGAGGGAAATTTATGATGCGAAAGATAAGCCCAGTATCCTTCTCTACACCGAAGAGACCAAGAGCTTCATCCGGTGATGTGAGATCAGGAGGATCCAAGGAAGCTTCCGACACCGGTGCGCGTAGCGAACGAAGCAGCCACTAACGTGGGTAAAGCACCCAATGGGAAGTCGTCAGTAGCGCAAAACGATAGGCGAACAATAGGTATAGGTCCGAAAAGTCGAAATGTCAAATAGTCAAAGGTAACAATAGCTCGCACGAGAAGGTACTGCGCACGAGAAGGTACTGCGCACAATGCGGATAAATCTGGCTCTCAAGCACCTGTGCTCAGACGTTAAGAAAATCAGACGCTCCCGCACAAGAATCGGAAAAACGAATGGCACACTCTTAGAAAAAATGAAAATTACATTTGACGTAGAGACGTATTTTTCTGTCTGATAATAGGCTTTTATATGTTACGATATGTAAAATTAAATATTCTGACTCTTTTGGTGTAAAACTGAATGACCTAGGAAAAGCCGAATAACTCACATTTTTACGTGTAATTAAATGTAAATTTATGTGAATTCGGACGTTCCTTTTATGTGCATCTGGCAAGGCGTGAAGTTACAAGAATTTTTTTTGCTGTGCATCAATTTTAGCTGCCAGCTTGTGACACTGTTGACGATCTTCCCAAAGAAAATTTTGTTACAAATACAGACACTTAATATACTTTCGGAGACAAAAACAGTAACACTAGCAACCATAAATATTTACTGGCATCACGGAAGATCCCATAAGCTTTTGAATGGGTTTCCCTCTTTACTTCTTCTCACAAATCCTCATGCTTGTTTGGCAGCACTTTTTGACAGTTCGTTTGGCTGCACTTTTTGGCAGTTCACTAGTCTGTGTATAAAGTTTCTGTAGTTACAAGTATTTAAAATAACCGGCTCTACCATTGCCCAAAACTGGCTGAAAGGAGTCAAAGCAAATGTTTGGACACATGCGGTTACACTATTATTCCTTACTAGGTCGGTTGGTGTAGGTAAGATGGATTTCAATGTTTAACGAAAAGATATCGTTAGTAACTGACACCAATTTAGACACGACATCCAAACAGCTCACACAACTTGTACACGCCTAAAGCAACAGGCTGATCCTGATTGATATCGCAAGAAGCAAGCACACCCAGTTAAGCTCAACCGGAAATGAACCGAAATTCTGGCTGGTTCCAGTTCGCAATCCGGCTCCAGTGACACAACTGATTCTAGTTAGAATCGGTTGTGTCACTGGAGCCGGAATACGAACTGGAACCAGCCAGAATTCCAGTTCATTTCCGGCTGAACTTTATTGGGCAGAAACTCTAGTTTGCTGAAGAGATAACGAAACCGAACTCTTGCTTTTGGCTTGGGCTTGGTAACTAAACGTCCGGCACAATGCAAAATTTTTTACTCTCCTAAAAATTAAAAATAATATGACTGTCTGAAAATTAAAAGATCATTCTTCAAGTACTCGTAATCATTTGACATGAATCGATCCTGATTCTGATCGCAATCTGGATTCCTGTTGGCATAGCATAGTGAACCCTTCTCGGAAAGTAGCCAGCAGAAGTACATAATAATTGCTGTATCGTATTCGACTCCTGCGCACCGCAGTCATTTTCCGTCTGTGTGGGTCCAAACTGGCTGGCAGTGCCCCTTAGCCAACATCAGAGAGAGGGAGACCTTGAACACGATCAGGCAACCTTCGTTGATATCAGTTATATTGATAAAAAGGGTACTTTTAACCCATTATATCCTAGCGTATGAAATTTCATACGCAGAACTATCCATCGTTTAACGCGTATTTACTGCAGAATTTTGGCATCTAACTGCTTTATTATTGCACTAATGGGATTATTGCACCTCATATTTCATTGTGAAACAAGACAACTGGCATTTTTTATAATTTTGTTTACATTTTTGAACCGTGTATAGTTGGGGCAAATGGCGGCTGAAAAGTAAGCAATACATTTAATTGAATTTTTTTGTTGGAATTCGTGCTAATAATTCCACTATGTGACAAAACGTTCCTACAGGTGTAAAAGAAGTGTTGTCTATCAGAAAATCCGAAGAAATATGTCAAACAACTGAAAATTTGTTGTTTTTATTTAATCGTGCGAAATTTTTTGCACGACATATTTTCACTCTCAAAACCATTTTAAGCGGTGATTTTATTTTTCCCATAATCTTTGATACATTTTTTTGTGGAATTGAAGATATCACTGCATTTGGCTCACTTTTTGAAACCCCTGGGTTATAATGGGTTAATCAATATCATCCTTCCTAAATCACACCAGAACACCAGATAGTTGTGCATTCCGCAATCCCGACGACAACCGGATCTATCCGACGACGAGGTGTGAAGGATGACGTTGATTGAAAACCAGTATAAATATTTGTTTATGCGCCCGATGATCAAGTCACCTCGCGACGGACGGAGTTGCATCTCAATGTTGGGTGCTGTGCGGGCAGAATAGGCCAGTAAATTATATGCTTACAGCGGCTGCATATCATTAACCTGCTCAAATTACTCAAGTCGATCAACAGCATCATCCTGCAGCAGTGGCAATTTATTGAATGGCGTTCCACATGTAGAGAAATGAAGGCGGCTGCTGTTGCTCGGCTGTGCTGGGAAAAACAAAACAGTCAGATTGACAGCAGGGCAGTGAGGCCAGTAGCCGTCTACGAAAAAATGCATCCATTCGGTGGAGACAACAATGAACAAACAAAAGCGTGACCAAATCGATGATTGCCGGTTGCCAATGTTTGTGCACTCTGGGGATCATTTCGGATCATTTTTGCATACTCATCATTACAGCATACACGGTTGCGGTCAGTTGCAGATAGGTAGCGGTAGCCGGTACACATTCAATGTGTAATTTTCTTCCCCGCTGTTTGTTTTATGTTATTTATCTTTGCGAATAATAAATGTTTTGAATAAATACAGGTATGCCGTGGAATCGATCTTCGTGCAAATGAAGATTGATTCGGGTGGTGTAAAACCTAATGTGAAAATCTATGCAAATCTATGTTAAGAAAATGTCAGTCAGTCTAGCAAAATGATAGGCATCCAGGTATTTGAATGGAAAGTGTCGCCTGTTCATTCAATTTCTCTAAATTATTTTCATTTTCTTATAATTTAGCGAAAGATGCAAAAAATTAAATTGAAACACGATATAGTAAAATTATTCCCTAACTTCAAAAAACTGAAATTTAAACTTTCGTAGAGTGCTGTAATGTACAAAAGATAGTCCGTAGATCAGATGCCGTAAATGCTGCGGCTTGATACCACAGATTAAGAGACAGAACATTGCAGCACTGGTTTAGAAACCGCACTGAGTGGAGTGCGTCACAATTCGATTAAATATATGGGCTGGCTTTGCAACGGCTCTGGGTACGGAGTGCCGTGTCTCAAGTAGTCTGTGCCCGCTAGCTACAGGGTCCAGTTTGGCATCGCAGGCTCATTTTTCAGCGATTGTTTTAACATTTTAACAACGTGTCGGTTGATTTTCTTTGAACAAGAAGTAATTTAGATGATCAAACTGTTATTATTTCACACCATTCGGAATCACGCGGATGCTGAATTTTAAATGAGTTGTATGATTATATGGTTCGGTTCCCGGTAACACAACAAAACACGGCGGCGACTGCGGCTGCGGCAACGACTGTGACGACGGCCAAGCGCGGCTGCTTGTGGTCAACTCGGTGATTGCGACGAAACGAGACTCTGTCCGAAGGTGGTTTTTCATATTTTTGTTCTTTCCCCGTTGAGTTGGTGAGAAGTATTGACGTTCGAGCTGGTCGGTGTAAGGGCAGAGTGTACCAAGCATTCCTCGGAGTTTTTGTTTTCAATTTTGTGCATGTTTTGGATGACCAAATGTTGGAAAAATATGAATTTAGATTGGCAAACCTTTGATGGAGAAATTGGTAGTTTTTTTTTAAGAGAACGTGCATTGCTATTCCTACCCATAGTTGCTTTCAAAAGTATTTTTTGTCAACATTTCTACAAATTCTAAAGTATACAGCTTCTAGACCAATAGAAAGCATCTACCTAGCAGAAACATTTTTGAAAAAACAAATCTAATAAAAATTTCCACATTAAAATCTGTTAGCGATATTTCCGCCCATCTCGTGTTATTTATATTTTCCTCATTGATTCTGATTTTCCGCTGTTCCTTTTTGGAAAGCATTCGCTGTGCGGGCCGGAGCCGTCTTTGTACATCGGGAATCAGCAATCGACAACCTTCAGAAAGTCATCATCTTTGCATCATCTTTCTACCCCAGTTGTACGGATTCAACGTGTACATGCATATAGGCATGTATTTACTGCAAACCGAAGTAGAAGTTCGCTTTGTGAGCCATCCAGAGACTGACCGTCTGGTCGATACCAGTTACCCCTTGTCCCGCAAAACCTCCCCAGCCTGGGTCAGCTGGGTGAAGGTGAAGGTTGTTTTCGTTTACCTTTTGCAGCAAACTTTTAGCGCTATTGAAATTCTTTGAAATTTGCAATAGCTGCGAGGGATTTTCTTCATTCGACTCCAGGCTCTGTTTCTGCTGGTTTGGTGTTCAAGCTCATTCGCTAAAGGTTTCTGGACCGGTTGGATGCCCTACGAAGAGTGTCGTGAAAATTAAAGTAATATTTACCCAGTGTGGTTGCCTAATTACAGTCCGCTGCGAACTAAATCGCTGGTTTCTTGGTAAGCTATTACGTCAACCTGGTGTATACAAAGTGAATTAAATCTGCCGATGTTAAACGTTATACTCGGTGATCAATTCGCTTACACAGAAGTAGAGTGCTCTGTGGCAAGGGAAGATAAATATCAGCTTCCGTATTGGCAATCACAATGTTTCTTCAGTCTAAGGTAAAAAGCAACAAGTATTGAGAGTTTAGGGCATGTTCAGGAGCGTTTTTTTATATAGGAGATTCAAAGTAGGTCTGGAACTGAAACATTCATATTCCCAGCAGAGCGTATGTTTCATAATTTCGAACAGTTTTGTTTTAAAATTGGGGGTTTGTGACGAAATGCAACTATGGGGAAGGGGGGTGTTAAAAATCACTCAAAAATTGCTACGTCATTTATGGATGATCCCTTAGAGCATGTTCAGGAGTGTTTCAGTTCTAGATTCATAATTTTGACAGTTCTATAATATAAAACTGACAATTTTAAAACTAGAACTTGCTGTCCCCAGCAGCAGTTTTACGGATGTTCTATTCAGTTTTAATTTCATGTCTCGCCATGCCTTCAGCGTTACTGCATTCAAATTTATTTTACCCCAGTGAATCGGGCCAAAGGGCATGTTCAGGAGTGTTTTATTTTGTATAGGAATTTCAAAGTAGAACTGAAACATTCACATTCCCAGCAGAGCGTTTGTTTCATAATTGGATAAAGAAAACTATTATTAGAGAATAAATTTATCGCTAACTGGAAACCGTCAGCAAAGTTACATAAATCTTATTATAAATTTAGCTGGAAGTCGTTTTTAGCAACCGCATCTCTTCCTTCCTAAAATGTTTTGGTTTTCTTGTTATGTGAAGTTTGTAATCGGTAAATCTTTGGTGCTTTTTTCTCGAGAAATATCAATAAAAACATTTTCGCCATTTTGGTCACCAAGCTTAACAATTCATGAACCTGCGACATCTTGTTTCAAGTTCATTAAGAACGTCAAGAATTCTACTTGATCGGGAAAATAAACAATATATGTAGGATTTTCTACACATTTAGCAAAATTGGTATTGAATAGAATGTGTGCGCTTTTATCAGAATACTGGCAGCAAAACGGTAGTGCTCGGTTTCAGCAAGAATGCTGCAATTTCGTTAGGAATGTACAATTTCGTTTGACTCCTGTCAGAGTTTTATTCGACTTTTGCTATAATTCTTTTCGGAAGATATTGCGATGGTTTTGGTACGGATCCATTCAGAATTATTCTGGCATTTTACTCGGCTCCAGTCTGATAGAAACCCAACGGAAAGGCATCTCCCGGTGATTTCATGCCTGGGAAGATGTTGATTCGATCCGGAAGATTTTCGGAAAAAATCCAATATAAGTGGAAGTGGCTTGATTTTGAAAGTCATTTTCTTGTATTCCCGAAAAGCGATTTATTTTTAAAATTCAAAATGGAATCTATGTTTTTGTTTAGGTATGGTAGAATGTGGACAGTTTCTAATTTTAACAGCGAAATAAATTTGATGATAGAAATGCTTACATTGTTTATTTTGTACAGATATGGTAAATAATAAATGGTATGTACTTTTTTCACATTTTGCTCTATTTCAGCCGCCATGACATCACCAAATCACCACAAAATTTGCTTATGAGTTCAATATATGGGAGCTGTGAAGTTGTCCCCGGGCTGGCCCTAACAAACCGGCTATCTCATTCAAAGACATAAACTGACAACTACCCAGGAAGTTACTAATGTGGATTTCGCTCGAGCTGAAACCGCTATTAAGATGTATGAACAAACAGCGGATGGGAATTGGAACTGGAACCTCGACTCAGCACCGGATTGAAGCAAAAGTTACTTAATAGTACATTCACACCACGAGTCAAAACGCGTTTCAACGCCATCGTACTGACATGTTTCTTGTTTGTAATTATCAAAACGCGTTTCAGCCCTTTAGCTTGAACACAGTACAAGTGCCTAACCAAAAATAACGAGGCACACGCCCCGTTCATCGTCCTTCATCACAAATTTTGACAGGTTCGAATATCTCCCCTCAGTGTCTTCACCTACCTACAAATACTGAAGCTATACACTAATGCCGTTTTCGATGGCAGCGCACCGATGTAGTGGAGAGCACTGGTCCTGCAATTACCAGCAGAAATGCCAATGGAACATACCCAGTTTCTGCACTTCTGCTAGAAATCGCAACAAAAGTGGAAAACCAACGCACTCCACCACACCGGCGCACATCAATCGAAAAGCCCATGAGATACAAAAACATTCACCTACATACTTTCCATCTCCACCCCCCACTCCGCCGCTATTTGCATGTGTTCTTGGGCTTACACCTCCAATAGCATTCAATGAGGCGACAGACCGAATTTGCTCAATGAACAAAATTCACAGCAGAAAAAAAGAGAGGCAAACAGAAAAATGCTCCATCGATGACTTCGTATATTCACTAGCAACTAATCCGTGGCAGGCAAGACAAACTGATAGAAGATGCAATACATTCATTGGATTTTTTCAGTAACGTCAAAACTACACGGGGAACTTTTTTTGAGTCATCAACGGCACACCCCTCCATCCGCCCCACGTGACATCACGCACTGGACACACTCGGTCCATCCACCCCCCAAACGTTCGCCATAAATATTTGCAGGAAAACTAACAAAAATCACAACATAACAAACCCCGCACATCCCCGTCCCACAGAGTACAGTACACGTTTGACAGACAAATGAGAGAATCAGTGCAAAGGAAGACGGTGATGATCTAATCGCTCCTTGTCAGATGATTACACTATTCCAATTAGAATGACAATAAACGTATCAGAAGAAACGACCCGCCATCCCCATGATGGCTGTCGGACCAACAAAGTCAAACACCTGCCAAACAAAACCGTTTCGCCGCATCTACTGCCCAGAAAAGCTCAGCCGGGAATGAACCGGAATTCCAGCCGGCTCCAGCCCGTATTCCGGCTCCAGTGACACAATCGATTCTAACTAGAATCGCTTGTGCCACCGGAGCCGAAACCAGCCAGAACTCCGGTTCATCCCCGTCCGAGCCTAACTGGGTGGAAGAACTCGACCCCAAACAATGTGTGTGTGGGCACATACAGAAGATAATAAAAAAATAATGAAAAATACTCCCTTTCGCTCTTATCACCGAAAAAATATGACTTTTAAGCACCGATTTCGTAGTACAACAGTAATTTCACAACGTCACTCTATTCATAAACAGATCACATCACTTTGAACACTCTCGCTGTAAAGGGCGAACACGAAATTATTGCGACACATTCAACAGGGCATAACTTTTTTACCATTGGGTGAAAATCAACCAAATTTTGCACACTTTCTCATTGATGTGTATTGTTTACATGCTGTCAAACTCGAAGTCGTGTTTTTCGGTTCAACGAAAATGGAGATGAACCAACGCGAGTCGAGAGAACAAATTCTTTCCAAACACCTGGAATTTCCTGACCTGTCGCACCGGCAGTTGGGAAAAATGTTGAACATTCACCATTCAACGGTCTCCAGAGTGTTGAAGCGGTTCCAGGAGCGGTTGACGTTGGACCACGGCAAAGGAACTGGAAGAAAACCGGGACTGGAGAACAAAAAGACGGAGGAAAAGGTGAAGCGGATGATTAAAGCAAATCCCAACGTCTCAAGCCGTGATTTGGCTAAAAAGATCGGCATGTCGCAGAGCTACGTCCAGAATGCAAAGAAGAGAGCTGGACTACATACATACAAGGTACAGAACTTCCCAAACCGCGATGAGCGGCAACAATCGGCGGCTAAAACTCGGACACGGAAGCTCTACGAGAAGATGCTGACAAAATATGGCTGCTGTGTGATGGACGACGAAATGTATATAAAAGCCGATTTTAAGCAAATTCCGGGGTTGGAGTTTTTCACCGGCAAGAGCAAGTTCTATGTGGATGACAAATTTAAGAAGAAGAAAATGTCGAAGTTCGCCTTCAATTATCTCATTTGGCAGGCCATCTGCTCTTGCGGACTGAGGAGTGAGCCTTTCGTGACAAAGGGCACCGTAAAGGCGAGATCTACAAATCTGAGTGCCTCGAGAAGCGCCTTTTGCCGTTCTTGCAGCAGCACGACGAAGCTCCGCTATTTTGGCCAGATTTGGCATCATGCCACTATTCTAAAAGTGTCCTGGAGTGGTATGAGGCCAATTCTGTCCATTTTGTTCCAAAGGACATGAATCCGCCAAACTGTCCGGAGCTGCGCCCGGTGGAGCAGTACTGGGCAATGATGAAGCGGGAACTTCGGAAGAGCAAGAAGACAGTCAAAGACGAGAAGGACATGTTAAGAAAATGGAAAAAAAAAAGTGAGAAACTGGTACCGAGTGACACTGTAAAGACTTTGATGGAGGGCATCAAGCGAAAATGCGTTTAATTTTACACTCAAGGCTCCATCGATTAACTTTTCTTTTGATTTTTTAAGTAAATATATGTATGAAACTACCCTAAAACTTTGGTTTGATTTTAAACATTATAAGAAAATTGGCATGACATTTTCGGTGTCGCAATAATTTCGTGTTCGCCCTTTACACCCCTGTTCCATTTTAAAATACACATTGCCAAGAGGCTCGTATGTAAACATAATATGGTGTCTCAGCCAATTTTTCGCCCGAAATAAAACTATCGAATGACATCGAAAATGAGCGAGAATGTTTAAAACTCCACATTCCCACAACTACACATCACTAGCTAAAGACACATTTAACTTTTCACACAATCGACCAAAGGGTGAAGTCGCAATGATATCGAATCGAGAAAAATAGCTTTGAAAATTCGCTTCAGAAAATTAAATCGTATTTTAACAGTGATTGCATACTGCGCTTTCAAATGTAAATCAACACAATAAAACAATACTAGTTTTTGGAAGCATAGCTAAATTTTTTTATATAATAACGATTTCGTTGATAAAATTAAAAAAAAAATTATTTCGCTGAGTGTTGTTATGAAATGTTGATTAGGCCATTTTCGAGTCGCCCTCTTGTTTTGACGATTCTCAATTTCGTCCTGCAGTGTCGCCAGAAAACAAAAATCAAATGTGGTTTTCGTCGTGCTCGCTGGAGGGGAAAATTTGTTATTCTCCCGAGGCGTAACAAGCATTTGGTTTTTGTTTAGGACGATTCTGGTTTTGGGCCTTGTAAACAATGATGCTGTCAATTTCGCCCGTATACACTACCTTAGAAATGTAGAGGCGTAACCTGCCTGGCGGTTTATTTACAATTGCCAAAGAGAATAGGGAAAGAGACGAACAGTGTGAAGCCAAAAATACCTTATTGAGCAGACCAATCGTGCAATGTAAATAAACATTACTCATGCCTGAGTTGGAGGAGATAAGTATTGTACTTCTATCAAAAAAGAAATTTGAATTTTCGTCAGTTTTAGTTTTAGTTCAATCGTGATTGTAAGGTGCATTCTAGAGTATATGTATGAGTAAAAATAAGCTTTAGAATTATTTCATCTCTTTGTTTCGAAATGCATATCGTTTGATAAACAAATCCATCGATCGACATACGGTTTGTTTTCAAAATATAATAGGAGTCATTTAAAGTGCTGCCTGTAGAAGCGGTTGCCAAAATTCTAGTGTTGAAATCATCATAAAGGGAGTGTTGCCGTTTTGACTGATTTTCACTCTTCGTCTCTTTCCCTATTCTCTTTGACAATTGCAAGTCGGATCCGCCTTTTTTTTGTTAATTTTCATAAAGTGTAAAACATTTATAAATGAGTTTTTATATTTATTATGAAGTATTTTTACTCCTCTTTATGATATTAATCAAATCTCCGTTTGTGTAGATTTGTTATATAGACCCATTTGTCGGTTCACGATCGAATTATGAAATCGAACAGAAACGATGATTGATGACTGTAAGGACAGTGATGCCAGAACTCCTGTATCATTTTCAAATTGAATTTGTTATCATAAAAGGTACAATAAATGACGAAATAATCATTGCCGATAGATGCTGAACATGTTTAGGATATGGTTTGTTTTTTGTTTCGATGATTTTGTTAGAGGGAATCATCTTATTGAAAAAAAAAAAGTCTGATTTGATCAAACTTACCCCGGTGATCAAAAATACCCCGTTTTATGGTACCAGCTAAATTTTCCAAATATTAGTGTGGCTCAGAGCTATTCCGTCGACAGACTTCTCATATATAACAAAAATTACCTTTCCACCACATATAAGTCAACCCTTCTGTCGACTATTTTGCAATTCGGTACATTATCACCATGATAAAATAGGAATGTAAATAAATTGCCAGTATAGCGGTGCTTCAAAGCTTTCAAGTCGTCCAGGCTGCGCACCGGAAACTACAATGTAACTGTCCATCCAAATGGCTTCATTTTCTGCCCCGCTAAAAATATGGGAAGATCCCAATCGGTGCGTTTTTCGGTAGGTTCCCTTGTTAAAAGTAGATTTCATTTGCAACTTTACCGACCGAAACACGGCCAAGTTGATGGCCGCAACAACTAGTCTCTGATGGCGGTAGCTTTGCTTTGCTACGGTCTAAAACGCAGGAACCCATGTCTGGATACAAAGAGGGTGGTTCGCCCTAACAGGCGGGATGATTTATGGAATTCAAATTTCTTATGATCAAAAGGGAATAATAAATATGTTTTTTTTTTGATAAATTGTTTTATTTATTATTTACACCAGTGTTTGGTCGGTTAGGCGGCTAGCCTTTGTTATTATTCATTGTTTTGCGGTGCTGATACAAATGCGGGTTCCGCCTTCTTGGAGTTGCATCCTTTGTGGTGAGCTCGTTTCATGCCATGGGCTGAAGAAAGGGTTCAGGGACAAAGGAAATGTGTAACTAAACGCTATCAGGTGACGAATGGGTGTGGCATTTCGCCCAAAAGGAGCGGATATAGCCCAGGCTTGTTTTTGAAAAACCATCCCAGTCAAAGCAGTCGGAATTTGATTTGGAATTCTGGCTAGTTTTTTCCATTATTTTTGGTCAAATGAATCAACCGATTCCGAATCGGTTTTGTTTCATTAGAATTCCGGCGGAAACCAGCCAAAATGCCGTATCAAACTCTGGGTGCACTGAGAATCTAAAATATGAAAAATTTGCATATTTTCTATTCCCGTCTCGTTTATTCTGACATGAATGTTATGAATTATTTGACATTAAATTAGCATGCATTAAATTAGTGGATAGACAGGCATAATAGTCATGCAGTATCCCGGTCAGCGCGGCAAGCAGAAAGTTAGCAAAAGTTGAGCAAAGCGAAATTGATGCTGGCAGAGTTTCTGCGAGCATTTTGCGCGATTTGTGCGAGAATTCTGGCAACGAATTCGCTCAAATGCAACAACCGTTTCTGACAGAAGCGGTTAAACCAACCGATGCTGCTCACTTTTATCCAGAATCCAGCCAGAAATGTACGGTCAAGATCTCTGCACACTTCCTGCCACATCTTTGTCAGATTTTTTGCTCGATTCGTGCTAAATTCTACCAGGTAGGAATTGCCAGGATCTTTGCACAGTTTATGTCCGAGTTAAGCCTGGGTTTAGCTCGGTTCCTGTCAAAATTTGCCAGAAAACGCGAGCGAAACCGAGTTAGCCCTAGCTCAACTAACCCGACAGGATACGCGCAGAAATCTGACAGGGCTGCCATACCAAGACTTACAGAAATCTAGCAGAGCGGTCTCTGCCAGAAAATTTGCTCACTGGGATGAAGTACAATGTACACGGCATGTTAACTCAAGTATGTACACCGAGCGGCCATTATTTCCAATGAATTCGCTGATTTAATTGGATATTCCTCAGAGTGAGGTCTCTAGTTATTATTTACGTCATGGTTCCAATTGTTTAAAGTTATGCAAACATACGATAAAATTATTACATCTATATATGAATACCATTATGGCACTATTAAAGAAAAGTTATAGTAGATTCGAATTATGTACTATTGTTTGATATGAAAGTCCCTTTGCACACATTCCAGCGAATCTACCAGTGACGCTAACATACTCTCCGCAGGTGATTTTTACATCGTTACGTTCCCACCACTAATTATGAATTAAAGAGTTTAAAAAATTCAATATTTACCTAGAAAATTACACTCACACTGCCTCTCCACCTTACACAGGCAGCGGTGTCCGATCGGACAGCTGTAGTTTGCTCCGGGTCGGCCAACCAGCCCCGTTCGGGTGCGTTGTGTGTAAAAACCGTACGTCAGGTACACTATATTCAGCTTGGGCACCTCATGTGCACATATTTATTCATCGCGGGGTTCGCTAAAAACGATAATAAAAATACGATCGCGATCCTATATAAAAAACCGGCAAATAATTATACGTCTTTCACACCTCGCAACGATTTATGACCGTCGCATCGCGGTTCGACAGCCGATTGGAGTAGCCCCAGCGTTAGACGGTAGCCGCGGCGCTGTAATTTGAGCCCGAGCAGCGTCGTAACCGTGAGTTCGTGATTTGCATATGCTCTCGCGAAGCAAAAAAAATGGCCAGTTTCCGATCCAATTATCGGCTCTGTGTGGAGGTTTATAAAATTGCAACGATAATGCCTTTACAATGCTTCGCCAGCTCCAATTAGTGTGTGATTAGAATGGACGGCACTAGCGCTCGGTTAGTTTCAGCACCCTGCTGTGCTTACCAACGGAGCACTAGCGTGAGTCTAGAGCGTCGGTCTTGTGATTAAAATTAATCCGCCTGGCAGGATGTTGTGGAGAGCTGAGGTGCGAAATTGAACTAATTGTGACAAATATGACAGCTGTCTGACGGATTTATTATCTCGCCTTTCGACCCCTGGCTGTGTTCGTTTAGATTTAGCGTGTTGTTGATTAAATTCAATTAAGACATTAGTCAATTTGCTTGAATAGTTAAAAATGAAACTTTCTGTATGTTTTTGGCGGAATGGAATCATTAGATGGTTCCGATCTATCCGAAGTCCATGTACAAGATGGATGTTTAGGAAATCTCGTCTACTAAACGCGAACAATCTTCCAAGTAAAAATTAGTCCGAGGCAAGAGTCTGCAATAAATTTATTAAACAGTATTAATATTATTAAAAACTCTCGAATACCTTGCTTTAAACTATCCCGTCCCGTACTTGTTAAACCATATAAATTGTATTAATTGTATTTTTTCGGTAATTTTAGAAAATTTCAACACAATTTTCTATCAAATCGATTGTTGCTTAAAAATTAAAAAAAAATACAACAAATTTATCCAATCTCAATTCAATTTTGCTCGAATTCTGACCAATTTGATGTAACTGGCAACTCTGCTTACTCTATTTATGTTTTTGTTTTGATTTGTTCCTGCAGTTATGCTGCTGGCAAAGTCTTGTTTTGATTTCATCGAGCACTGAAACTGTCAAAGCGTGGATTTCGCGCAATTGATTTTTTTTCATGACGCATTTCAAACCATTCACGGCCTTTCCAATCCATTATTAGTAATGTTGGAAATTCGGATCCATTCCGAACTAACCGATGCCAATATTTATCAATCCAATCAGAATTTTTAATTATAAGTTCATTTCATCAACACATCACAGAGTGTCGTCCCCCTCGTCGATGTAGAGCATTTTAACACCATTATAAATACTTTCGGCGAGCTATTCTATTTCCAATATTTAAATTTGCTGACAGTTATATATATGACAGTTGGAGAAAAACAAACCTCCAATTAGTGTGTGTGAAATGATTTGCATAGAACTTTATAGGTGATTGCTATTGGTATTAGATGAATATAATATTCAACTACCAACATAAAGAGGTTTGAAATGTTTTTCAATGTAAATCTTTTAGTCTATCGCGCAGCACTGCTGTCAATCTAAGTGCTGACAATGAAACAATAATTGCGATTTCGCTTGAACCTGAAACTGAGTCAGGTTCTAACCCCAACCGCTGTCAGTTCATACATTTTGACAGCAGTTGGGGTTAGGAACTGACTCAGTTTCGCCTCAAACAAAAACCACATAAGTAACTCTCATTCCAGTTCACAAGTACCTATACCTAAGCGGAGGTGTTCTTTTAGTGCCCTGAAGAAAAGACTCTCAGCGTTTTACCATATTCATATAGGATAGACGAACTCTTATTCATCTCACTAGTCAGGATGTCACACTATTTCGCTGATAACTCGGATTACAGTGAATGGTTTGCGCTAAAATAGGTATCAACATCTTCGCTTTGTTCTTAAGAAACAGTACCATAAAAAATCTGGCTTGAAAAATGTAAAATACTTGCGTTTAAGCGAAGCGAAAAGTCGAGTACTACGCTCCCTTAATCATCCTACCATTGGAGCTAATGCGTTGAATAGAGATAGCAGATACTGCTCTAACTAATGTGTAGAAATGGTGGGATGAATAGAGGTGCTAGGATGAATTAGGGCGCAGTAAACCTAGGTCTTTTCGGATTTTCACGACGTTACGCATTTACAAGTCGTTAGGGATCGTCCGGTCTCTGGAATCATAAGTAGATACATAAAACGGTGACGAGGAAAACGATTGTGGTAAAATTAATGTTACAGCGGAAAAAACTGGAAAAAAACGTATTTCTGCTCTATTATGTGCAGAGCGGGAAAGCGTGTCTGTCGCCGGGAACGCCATTTATTTTTTTCCTGCGCTAGAATAGTTTAATGCAAAATATTAAATCGAAAATGGACCTTTTTGCCCTCTGAAAGTTTTAATGACTGTTTCACTCTGCCAAGTGTTTGCTGATGCTGGGAACTTTTGCCGGTGTTTGCTATAACCCCACGGAAAGATCTATTTGGTACTTGCTCTTGGCATCTGATAGATGGTGAGTGAAGAAATTTTGATTATATTTTGGGTTGGTTAAATTCTAAATTTGTGTTTTTTGGGAACCAGCCCATCCGGAGTGCCAACCGGCACATCAGGATAGACGCCACTAACGTCAACGGACAGGACACGGATCACGAAGTGGACGGCGACTTTGGGCTGACAGACGTGCTGTTCTACTCCCTGAGTAAGGAAGGATGACACCGACTTCAAATGGCGAGTGGGATAACAGCACGGCTGCTTCCGTCCTGTCAAAACCTTGGCAGGTCTCACGGTACGTTCAAAACTCGTCACCATTTAGTTGGTGGTACTAGGTTCGGATGGACCATTCCCGATTTTACGCTGATCCGGCTCTGAACACTACTCCTTATGAAGGATAGTGTCAAGCCTAGCATGACCTCCCTGTTTGCATAGATAATCACGGGATCACAAGAGGCGACTATTTACAATGAGTGGAGATAGCGGCCCGGAGTTAGGACCCAATAAAATGGAGAAAAAACAAAAACCTCACACATGCGGAGCAGGCGTACGTGCGCTAGAGGTGGTTTGGCGAAGTCACCACTACCAGCAACAACAGAAAGAGGAGGAGAAGCTGTAGCAACAACAGCCAGAGCAGAGCGAGATGAGTTAAACTCCACAGAAGCCACAAGTAGTGGTAGCGAAGTGCTTGGTGAAGGAGTTCTACAAGCTTGTGGATGCGAGAAACAATGTGCATAGGAGATGGTTCTCAGAATCCGAAAGGCGCTAGTGTCTGCCGTGAAGGAGCATGACACGGCAACGCGGAGGGCTGATGTAGCTGAGCGGGCATAGGCGTCGGCTAAGATTACTATCTTCTTAGTCTATCCGAAGCAGGGGAAGGAGAAGCCGATTGGAGTGGAGAACACGCCAGTTTCCGTGACTGCAGGCGGACCCAAGAGGCAGACGCGCGAGGACGCTGCCATTGCCGAAGGAAAGGACGTCACCTAACAGGGAGAAATTGTACTCCAGTTTTCTCCCTGTTGGGTGATATCCTTTTCTTCGGCAATCGCAGCGTCCTCGCGCGTAGGTCGTAGGTCGGAAGGAGAAACACAAGAAGCAACAAAAGTGGAAGGAAGAGCGAAAAGGGAAGCAGAGGAAGCAAGGACTTCTGGTCTGGTACGTCAAAAGACGCCAAAAGGAAAAGCCGTGCTGGTCAAAGTCAATGACGCGACAACGTATGCAGCGCTGCTCTAGAAGGTAAGACAGCACCCGGATCTGAGGGATTGGGGGAAAACGTGGTAAGAATGAGGCGTACCCAAAAAGGTGCGTTGCTCTTCGAGAGGAAGGATGATCCCACGATTAACAACTCGACCTTGCAGAAGAAAATCAATGAGTGAAAAGGCAGAAATTATACCCTTAAATCCGGAGATGGTGATTGTGTGCAAGGACCTGGATGAGATCACGACGAAAGACAAGCTGAGAGGTGGACTGAAGCAGCATTGTAACTTGGGCAATGTGCACATGACGATTCGGTTAAAGAAGGGGTACGGAGGAACTCAGACAGCGATGATTCGTTTATCGGTAATCGCTGCCGCCAAGGCGCTGGAGATAGGCAAAGTTACCGCTGGATGGCCGAGATGTCCATCGAGAGCTGCCCAAATAGTGTATAAACAAATGGAGAAATGCTGCTGGAAATGCGGGATGACGGGCAATCTTGCGAGAGACTGTACGCAGAGGCCGAAATGCATGTTTCACACTCCAGCGGACGGAAACAGCCATCAGACGGGTGGCTTTAAATGCCCTGTCAACAAGAGGGCGACTGCAGGCCGACGGTAATGGAGCTCAGATAAATCTGAATCACTGTGACACCGGATAGTAATTGTCGTGGAAGCCTACGACGGAAACTATATGACGCCGTATCAAGTTCCCCTGATAACGCTCATACGAAGGCTTCGTGATCGCTAAAATCAACGGCGTCTTCGTGTGCTACTGTTACGCTTCTCCAAGATTGACAGTGGAGTAGCCTAATGCTGGAGCAGTCAACCGAACAGTTGATCGGTCGAAAACCGGTAGTCATTGGTGGTGTCTTCAATGTCGGGGCTGTGGAGTGGGGTAGTAGAGTAACCAAGACAAGAGTGTCTATCATGCAGGAAGCTCTAGTGAAGTTAGACGTACGATTGTTCAATGACAGTTCCATTAGCGCATTTTGAAGAGACGGGAGGGGGTCTACCACCAACGACACATTCTGTAGCCCTTTATTGACGGCCAACATGGATTGGAGAGTACGCAAGAAGTATGTGCATAGCGACTACCAGGCGATACACTACCGTATCGGCCAACGGAACCCTTCTGCAGCACGGAGAAGGCTAGCAGACGAAAGTGGATGATGAAAGCCTTCAACAAAGACCTCTTCGTTGAGGCACTTCGGCTGAACGGCGGTACCGAGAACGTGGATGCGAATGACCTAACAAGGATTGTGCCGGCTTGTGACGCCACAATAATGTCGCGAAAACTGGAACCACGCAGTAGAGAAGCTTACTGGTGCAACGAGCCTTTGCTGTTTCGGTTTCACAATCGATTCGCCCTAGGTTCGCTCTAATGTTTACAATATCCATACAAAAGTGACAGTTTCAAGCGAACCTAAAGCAACTCTGATCTAAAAACGAAATCAGCATTAGTACGCTACGCGCTGCTTGTCTCAGAGCCAGAAGGCGGGCTCAGAGAGCAATATCGGAGTCAGATGGAGAAGAGCGCAAGGCAGCGTTTCGGGAAGTTAGGGCCGCTTTAAAACGGGAGATCAGACTTAGCAAGTCAGACTGGCAGAAGGAGCTGTGCCGAGATGTAGACGCCAATCGCTGGGGCGACGCGTACCGAGTCGTGATGGCGAAAATAAAGAGATCGACGACGCCAGCAGAAATGTGTCCGGGTAAGCTGAAGATAATCGTCGAGGGTCCTTTCCCGAAGCACGGCCCATCTACCAGGCCACCGACACCCAACGGAGAAGAAGAAAGATTAAACACTGACGATTGGCAAGTGCCTAACGATGAGTTCGCAGAAGCATCGAAGCGCCTGAAATTAAAGAAAGCCCCCGGTACGGATGGAATACCAATGGTGCTGAAAACTGCGATCCTAACATATCCAGATATGTTTTAAATGAA
Source organism: Topomyia yanbarensis (assembly GCF_030247195.1). Taxonomy (NCBI): domain Eukaryota; kingdom Metazoa; phylum Arthropoda; class Insecta; order Diptera; family Culicidae; genus Topomyia; species Topomyia yanbarensis. Next base: position 39,110,231 of record NC_080670.1, read on the forward strand.
AGAAAACTTCCTCGAAATGTGGAAGATAGATATATCTGCTGAATATACTCGGAAAACTCCTGGAAAGAATCATCCTTAACAGACTGACGAAATGCATGGAGGGTGAACGCGGATTGTCGAAGTTGCAGTTTGGATTTCGCAAAGGAGTATGGTGTGGGCAATTCGGACAGTTCTCGAGAGTGCTGGGAAGGTATTGAAGCGATACTTTGCTGTGGTCATGATATATGTGAAAAATGCATTCAACAACCTTAGCTGGGAAGTCATCTCTGCAGCGCGGCACAGATTCTCGACTATCTATGCCATCTATCCTCAGGGCTCCATTCTCTCCGCCAGAGTAGGCTAGATTCACCGCCGGGGACTAGTCGAGTAGACCGTGATAAAGCACCGGGTATGGGTAGGGGGCAGCAAAAGATGTGCTAGAGTGGTTCAAGACTAAAGAAAATATCCATAAACCAAGTGCACTGGGGACGACTTCTAGATACACCAAAAGAACATCACGACCATAGACTGAATGGTGTAAGTTATTGTAACCAAAAAGGGTATACGCTATACAACGAGATTTAGTCATTAGTTTTTTCCCAATCTGCAAATGTAAAGGGCGAACACGAAATTATTGCGACACAGAAAATGTTATGCCAATTTTCTTATACTGTTTAAAATCAAAACAAAGTTTTAGGATAGTTTGGCGGATTCATGTTCTTTGGAACAAAATGGATGGAAATGGCCTCATACCACTCCAGGACACTTTTAGAATAGTGGCATGATGCCAAATCTGTCCAAAATAGCGGAGCTTCGTCGTGCTGCTGCAAGAACGGCAAAAAGCGCTTCTCGAGGCACTCAGATTTGTAGATCTCGCCATTTACTGTGACCTTTGTCACGAAAGGCTCACTCCTCAGTCCTCAAGAGCAGATGGCCTGCCAAATGAGATATTTGGAGGCGAACTTCGACATTTTCTTCTTCTTAAATTTGTCGTCCACATAAAACTTGATTTTAAGCAAGGCTTTTATATACGTTTCGTCGTCCATCATACAGCAGCCATATTTTCTCAGCATCTTCTCGTAGAGCTTCCGTGCCCGAGTTTTAGCCGTCGATTGTTGCCGCTCATCGCGGTTTGGGAAGTTCTGTACCTTGTATGTATGTAGTCCAGCTCTCTTCTTTGCATTCTGGACGTAGCTCTGCGACATGCCGATATTTTTAGCCAAATCACGGCTTGAGATATTGGGATTTGCTTTAATCATTCGCTTCACCTTTCTTTCCGTCTTTTTGTTCTCCGGTCCCGGTTTTCATCCAGCTCCTTTGCCGTGGTCCAACGTCAACCGCTCCTGGAACCGCTTCAACACTCTGGAGACAGTTGAATGGTGAATGTTCAACATTTTTCCCAGCTGCCGGTGCGACAGGTCAGGAAATTCCAGGTGTTTGGAAAGAATTTGTTCTCTCGACTCGCGTTGGTTCATCTCCATTTTCGTTGAATCGAAAAACACGACTTCGAGTTTGACAGCATGTAAACAATACACATCAATGAGAAAGTGTGCAAAATTTGGTTGGTTTTCACCCAATGGTAAAAAAGTTATGCCCTGTTGAATGTGTCGCAATAATTTCGTGTTCGCCCTTTAATACAATATGCTTTAAAGTAAAAACATTTTTTTTAAAAATCTCTATATTTAAATACTCAGATGCTATAATTAGTTTGAGTGTAATTAAAAAATTAATAATTAAAAAATCACTGCACTTTTTGGAGATCATTTCAAAAGAAAAATTAAGCGTAATCAGTTTTCAACCAACTTCTTATTTCTCTTTTCGTACAGGATTTGGTTTCATTTACTGATTTGTGCAGTGCCGGGAAAAAATCTCGCAGTAGGTCCCTATCAAACCACACCGGGCACAGGTGTGCTTCGCGTTTTTTTTCCGACTCGGGATGCTCAGCTCTCGGCACAATGCAATTTACAATACGTAGGTAATTAGTGTCCGAGCCAACACTTCAGACAAAGAACCGAACACCAGAAGTTACCCCATCACGGCGAGAAAGGTGTTGTTGTTGTTTTGGCTAGGGTAACCGAGCTTACCGGCCACCGCAGGGCAAATCGATAGTCGGAGGCGAACCGATCCGAGCAATGGTTTATGTGCGCTAATGACATGGTGCGGACCAGCAAAACAACATCCCGCGGTACAGTTGTTCCCCTTTTTTCAGCTGATCTTTACCTATGCTCCATATACGCTCGGGACGGTTCGACTGCTAACGATGCATCGCGAAAGTCAGTGGTAGCCCGATTCTTGTTACAGTGATACCGTGTCTCGTTTGGAAGTGTTAATATAAAATTGATATCGATAATTACCGAAAATTGGGCAGCAACTTTTTCAACCCGTTCAAGCAAATTACCTTGTTGTAATAGAGACTATAATTTTTCGCCAGCGCTTAATATAGATACATCAAAGTATCCGACTAGGGCAGACAGTCTACAAGGTATCGATTATAACCCCGGCCACGGCGGTGGCTCACTTCCACAATGGTTGCGTTTATGGTATGGGCTTCGAATCCGGTTCGCCTGGCAGTAGCAATTTTGCTGCGCCATTGGCTGTTAAAATTCTGCGGTAAATATTTGTTATAATTTAACTACCGGAAGCTTGATTGTACCCGTGGATAGGGTCCTGCGGCACCTACTGACTGGGTGAAGCTTAGGTTGGTGGACTAAAGTCAAACAAGAAGGTGGCGGCAACGGGTGCTTGTCCAGCAGCTCGATTGGGTGTTCTGATTTATTACCCAAACAAGGCAAACGAGCTCTAATGCGGATAAATTGGCTGACATACAAAAAAAACACGCTTACAAACCATACTACGTTCATTGGTAGCAAAGTCAAATGAACAGCTTTGCAGTTTAGCTAGAGTGGCTACTGTACAGTTGCACTGTATGGAAATTTGCATTATTCAATAATGCCTGGCAGTAACATGTTTGCCTACACAAATTTTCGGTTCTCCTTACAAATCTGTGAATAGGGTGCTCAAGCTTGAGCTAGTCTGTTGCTAACTCAATGAGCTACAGTTCTGTTGTTTTTAGAAATTGTTTCTGTTTAGAGTTTTCCAACCATCTCGATATCAAAATAAAGTAGCTTAATACCAAGTTTTAAACTGTGGTTTGAGTAATACTGTCAAGTCACGGAGTAGCTTTTCTAGCCACCCGCTTCATAACAGACGCTGATTTGAACCGCTTCCAACAAAACAATATCGCTTTGCGGGGAATCAAAGATCAAGAAAATCAAAGGTTCATTTTTAAAAATTTAACTCCACACTTACACGTGGGAAATTCGCAAACGGCATATCTCGGTAAACTATAGTTATGCAAACAAAATTCCTTTCAGCCGACAAAGCTACCGGCTACTTTTTGCAATATCTTTCAAGCTTTGGCCTGACTTCACACCCGGGAATATCGGCCGGAGCCAAGCCGAATCATCGCAGCCGCAAATTAATTACCTCGATTAAACCTAACATTATCGGACATAAATCTTGCTCACTTCGCACCAAGAAGTAAATAACAATAAACAGAAAAGCGAAATGATAGATACCGGCAGCGAAAACTACCACTCACACGCGCAATAAATAAATGCAAATACGAAACACTTTAGAGTGGGAAAGAGGGGGACCCCCCCAACCCTATACTTGCGTTGGAAGCAAAACCCGTTTCTGGAGACAGAAAATTTCGGATCTTGCTTTACGATCAATTTAAATATTAATTTTTCCTTCGTTTTTAGGTCAACGTCGGTTAGGCTGTGCGTGGATATGTGGATCGATTGGAACAAGGATAATAAATCAGCATCCTGGACTTGTATGGTGGAAAAGTGAAGCATCTTTCAAAAGTAGTCGTGCCGCTGTTAAGAAGACACTAATAGACCCTGAATGGTGCGCAGGGCTGTCAAGGGGTGTCGGTTGATTATAGCCTGCGATTAATGGATTCTGTGGTGTCAGTAATCTACTGCCCCACGAGATGGTGTTACTTTATTAATCACTTGTAAAGTGACAGATTGGATGACAGCGGGCACACCGAAGAAAAGCAATTCTGATGAAATTATATTAATTCCAGTAATTTCTAGCGAATCGCTTCTTTCTGGTAAATTTCGTGAAATATCTGAACGCCCCCCGTCGTCGTTACTTCAAACTTGCATGCAGCTAGGTAATTTTATCACTCTCGGCAGGCAAATACAAGTCATGTACCAAGCGCTAAACGCAACTAATTAGCATTTTTTATTTGATTTTCTTCCTTTACTACACCACAACTTACGGTATCCCTTAGTGTTCGCATTTGTTTAGTCTCAAATTGTACTTAATGGTGCAAGGTGTTTTTTTATTCCTAGTACACTTTACATATTGCTTGACATGCATGCGTAGAGCGAGCGTGGCGTGATTTAATGACTTGTTTATTTGCATATTTATTAATCGCATCTATTCGATCAATAAACACGCCTCGACCGACCCAAATGGTTGTTTCGTGGAACAGAGTATCTGCATGGGAGCGAGCTCACCGAATGATACATTTCAGATTACATCTAAAGTTAAAACGAGTTTTACAGTAGCTGAGCGATTTGGTAGATCGTGTAGCAGGTGCCGTGATGTTTGCCGAGTCTACTTAACTTGGTGTGGCGAGCATTTTGTACATTTTGTACATTGAAGCTTTTCTTTTACAGACTATGTGCTCTAAATCATAATTATTAATAGCTAATAATTAATTTCCCATCTTAGACATATTTGCACGACAGACCAATAAATTCATCGCCACCTGTGCTTCTGCAAATCATTTCGAAAGCAATCTCAGAGCATTGAACATTAATCCAGCTCGACCACTCGCTTAGCAGAACCACACCAGAGCGATCTACTTAATTTCCATAAATTTATATTTATCGGATTAAATCGATCTCGCGGCATATGATTACTCCATTCGTGTTAAAACTAGAGTGGCAGAAATTTTGGTCGGTATAGGTTAGGTACCGCTAGCCAATGAAGGTTCAACAATACGGCCATATTTATTACGAAAATGGTTGAACCCAAATAGCGAAGCGGTACGTGCCGAAATGCAGGGGCGGTGACACTGAAAAGCACTTTATGAATAAATTCAGATGCGACAGTACAATCAATCAAATTTGGAACAATTAAATCCATGTAACAGTGCAATGACACGCTTCTTATATCAGATGACGTATATGTTTGTTGGATGTGTATATTATAGCACAGACAAACGGACATAACACTTCGATTAATATTCTTTAAAAACTTCGTCACGCTTTCAGATCGGAGAACACCTAGCGGTACCTAGCAGATAAATTGGCCAACCAATGTATATCCATCAGCACCCAATCTGGTTGCCCTGCTGTTTGAACTGTTTATTTCCTTTAGACTTTCTACGGCTCATGTACGTTCACGTCAAATACATCACTATCTGGTGGAAAATAATAAACAAAGACGACAAAAGCAAATGGGATTGTTTTCAACCAAGAAACTGCATTAGTGTTCGTGAGACCGGTCGACAAGAGCTCAATGCCTAGCCCCTCAATCACCAGCCCGTAATTGTCATACACATACAACCGTGAACATTGCGACATTCGTCTGAATGTATTATTCAGCAGATCACGCATTTAGTACATTTATTATTTTCGGAAGCATCAAAAGATTGGATCTTTACTACTAGTCTATGTGTGTGTGTGTATTTTTTACGATCCATCTTCCACTGACTGGTAGTGCCTTTATGGAAGAAACTTGTCTGCATCTATTTATTGATAAATTGTGGATTATCCATAGATGTACACATGTTTGACCCTGGAGATGAAAGGCAATAGCTCTACTGTACATCCAATGACCCATTTTAAGAATGCCTGTTCCTACACGTACATTCTGAGGCCGTCTTCATATACAAGAGGCCCCGCGCGAATACATCCTCGTATCATTTGAATAAGCGCAATATATTCGCACTGCCTGAATGAAATATAATACTTTTGATTCTGGCACGAATTTGCAATAAGGTAAAACATATAATTGAAGAACAACACAAAACGATCTATGTTTATGTTTATGTTTATTACCTTCACCAACAAGCCCCTTGGCCCCAATGGTGGTTGCTTAAACTAATTACATTTTAAAATTGCCAACATTTTCGCTTTTATAGCATCTCACCAGCGTGTTGCTCTGAATTCGTTAATTGATGGCATTTCTACAAAGAATTCTTCATTCCCAATTGGCATTTTGCTGCAAAGCTCAATTACCTGCTGCGACATCTACAGATTAATAAACAAGATAAGGTGGATGTTTGTGCGGTTTTCATATCTACGATAAGTAATTTGATGTAATTTTTTAATGTTTTTTTCCGTAAATACGCATCAATTATAATGAACTCAGAGGGGAAGAAAAACAATTGTGAAGTTAATGATAATAGTTTTTAGTAGATACACTCAAATATAAGAAATCTTCGAAAATATGTATATTGTGCTTCTAGGTTAGGGTTCACAACCGCCCGAGTTAAGAATATTTAAACAACCAATCAAAGCATAACCAGTATAAATTCACTTTTGGCAAGAAATAGGTCTCATTTCGAACATACACAACTTTGTACGAAGTTCAGAGTACGTAAAATTTTAAAGATTTGCTATTGATCTGACAGTTTATTCGCAAAACACATGTATGTAGCGCCCCTTAAATTTATTTTCTGCGTAAAGATGCCAATTAGGCAATCCAGCTGATTATTTCTTGTTTACTTATTCTGACGTTACTCCGAGGGGTGCGACGTCCGACAATATCGTTGATTCGATCCAACATCAAACGCATCGGACTAACAGAGTTGTTTGTCGGACGAGTTTTTCTGTTCGCAGGAGTAGACTTGTTGACAGAACCCACCGCTGAATTGTTAAACAAACGTCTAATGGATTATCTAATCCACAATCAGTGAAATCGTTGCATCAACTAGTCAACTTCAGATGGCGCTGTGGATGCTAAGTAGGTGTATTTTTGGTGGCTTGATTCGCGCACGTAAATAGCAAAATAATTAGGATGTGACAATAAAATCACTACGTCAAATTACACTATTCTCGTGATATTTTTGCCTACTAGCACATAACACAACAGGAGAAATGACCTACTAAGCGATTAACTTTGATTTCCTGTTAAATTTACTATATGTCACTGCAAAATTTTGAAAACTATCGGACGAACACAAAATCACTTCCAAGCGATTCGAGAGTGCTGCCGGATCCTGCAATGCTGACGAATTTGATGGTAAGACAAAAACATATCAAAAACAATTAAGGTAGACACAAATGAATTTTTGAAAACTCAATCGGCCTACCCCTGAATCGATTCCTAGTCCCATCAGGAGTACTTAGGATTTTTCGATAATTTACATGTTATTTTTCCTTTTTTATTTCGACTATGTTAGTCACATTTTCTTTTTTACATTTTAACGACATTCAATTAGCCAGAGATTAATGGGTAGGGAAAGTTATGAAACTTAGAGCCATAGTACTCAAGTGAGAGCAAGGATGTGAAGTAAACAGATCAGAAAACTAGAAGTGGCAGGGTCATTAGAACAGGCTTAATCTTTGTCTTCTGTTAATGAGGGTCGAGCTTAGGCAGAATAACTACGAATCACCCGAGTTCACTAACATGTGATAAAGGTAGAAGTATCTATCTTTACCGTGACAACCGACAACGATAGATTAAAAAGTAAAAAAGATAATTTACATGGAGAAAACCCACTAGCTTGCATTTTCGCCGCTAGGTGGTACTGTATGCATCGTATTATCACTGTAAGTGAAAATATGAATGATAATTTAATTGTATACAACTTTGTCGAAGACTGCTAGTCAATCCGGCTTTGTTGAAAGAAGTTATTAAACTTTTTACGAAATGTTTTGCGTGGGGCCTAGCAATGCATGGTTGTGTATCAGTACTCGATTCCCACGAATTATACATTTTTGTGAAATAATGGTTAGATTTAACTGAATAGAATGTTCAGAAGAATTGTAGTATATAATACGAGTTATGTTTTGGTTAGAACATTTTAGTTCCACCTGTGACCGCATAGAGGGCGCTAAGACTAACGCTGTCTTCGACAAAGTTGTAGACAATTAAATTACCTTTCCTATTTTTACTTTCAGTGATAGTACGATGCATATAGTGCCATCTAGCGGCGAAAATGCGAGCTAGTGGTTTTACTCCATGTAAAATGTCAAAAAATCTCATACAAACTTAAGGCACATTGGTCCGGTAACTAGACTTGTCCGATTAGCTTCAAATTTGAACCAATTACTCCTGGTGGGACTTGGAATCGACTCAGGGGTGTGCCGATTGGGGTCATTTTTTTCTTGTCACTTTAGTAGACACGGACTGTTTGGTGCTCTGGATATTAACTACTAGTCTATGTCCAACAACTTTTAAATTGATTTTTTTATTCATGGAACAAACAGAAGCAGACAAACTTTGAACACAGAAGGAACTTTCTGCCGGTTTGTTATCAATTATTAACTTCTAGGTTCTCTGTCAGGTGTATACCTCCACCAACGTAATATTTTGTTTGCCTCCTCGGTTAGTTCCCTGAGCACAGACCACAGTCCGTATGTAGAGTTGCACAACTACACACCTAATTTTTTCTGCCGAATTTCAGCTTTTATCGCATCGTTTGCCAAAATCTCACCGGCTGAGATCTCAGTAAACAAGTTTTTGGCTGAGATCTCAGTAAAAGTGACGTTTCATAGCTGATACTCGGAAAATATTTCACCGAAAATCAGCTAACAAATCTCACTTTACTGAGATATCAGTTTCAAAATTTGCTGATTGCACAGCTGTTGGGAAATTGCCGAGCTGAATTGAGTGTGTGGTCAAGCTTGGTCTGAATACAAAATTGAATTTGGAACAAAGTGGATGAAATTTCATCTTCAGCAGACTCCAATATGCATCCAAAAATATAGTGGCATTCATAAAGCCTAGCTGTTACTGGCTTGGAAATGCGCTGCCACCCATTTAATAAGGATTTACTCCCTTTACTTTCCATCGTTCCAATTTTACTTTCCTTTTCCTCACTCTCATTCTGGTGCGAAAAGAAGGACATCCGAAAGCACCATTTTAGCAGAACAAGGTTTCCGACAGCACGATTACTGGTGGTAAGCATTCTTCTTAGTCGGGACTCGAGCTGATCGTATGTAAAAGCACTACATATATTCCTCCTAGACACCAACTGATTTTCCAACGATGAATTCAAGTAGTAAGACTATACTTTTATAGTAAAAGAAATCAGTATAGATCGAAAGATATATAAAGATAATCAATGAAAAAACGAATCAGTAGGCAATGTTTACAAAGAGTATGGCACTTTCTTAGATACACGTACAACATTTTGGAGAAGCAAACGTCATTCAAATTACATCTCAGCGCTTTGAGCGGCACATTGGCCCACTACTGGTAATACAAACGAATCGTTATTTTTGTAAACGATAAACAATAATCAATTAGCTAGAGATTACTGGGTAGGGAAAGTTATGAAACTTAGAGCCATAGTACTCAAGTGAGAGCAAGGATGTGAAGTAAACAGATCGGAAAACTAGAAGTGGCAGGGTCATTAGAACAGGCTTAATATCGTGCGGGCTTAATTTTTGCCTTCTGATAATCAGAATTAACTCGCCCCCAAATCGCCCACGGAACGCGCCATTTAATCGCCCTTAATTGCCTAATATGAAAAATAAAAATAATGCTTATTTTCGGATTCATTGTCTACTCATATATACTTACCAGTATACTAGGTAATCACCACCAAATTATAGGAAGAATCAATGGTGAAATTGGTATTGCACTTCAAAACTTATCACAATCTGACGTTAATTAAGACTTTAGGCCAGAGATCTTGTTCTACTATACATACACACGATTCCACAATTTCCCACATTCGTTGGCTAAATGAAGTGCACTAGACAAACAAAGTAAAAATGAAAACACACCAATTGTTCAAAAAACAATTTTAAGCTTAAACTAAACATGAACCGCCATGTTTGAAAAACGCGAAAACAACCAAGTCCATTTCAGCCGCCAGAAAATTTGTCTAAGTATCAGTGGCGTAGCCAGGGGGGGTTTTGGGGGTTAAAACCCCCCCCCCCCCCCCCAAACCAAAATTAATTGGATTGAAAAAAAAATTGATGCTGACGAATTTAATTTAATATTCCATAAAATATTTTTGGAAAAATATTCTCTGATCACTACATTGAGAACTGTGTTTAAAGCGTCATGAGAACTTTTGGAAAATTATGGGAAGGGGATCTTGTAACTTATCTCTTAGCCAAAATCCCATAGTTGTCAAATTACTTCAATGTAAAATAAAATAACTGTCTGAATTATTATGAGCTCATTTTTGGAAAGATGCTTCAAAATATGGATTAGAGACAATTTTTCGAATGGGACTCTAAATTTGAATAGGTTGATTGCATATAAAACATAAGCTTGTTTACCGAAAACTTACATACATTTCAACAATTGCTGAAAATGTATTTTTTTAGATTGTGTAGAGTTTAGACAACAATTCAATATGGTTAACAACAAGAATAACATTTCAGAAACTAGTTGAAAGCTGATGTAATTTTGTCTCTAGCAGGTCAGGATCGGTTTTATGAGCATTGGATTTTTGTTGTATTTTAAACTATATGAATAGCCTCTTAGCAGGATGCAATGAATGGCGTACTAAAATTTTGTGTGGTACGTACTAGTACTGCAAGTTGTGAGGTTGACTAATAAAGAAAAGTAAAATTAATGCTCGATAAATTTTTAACGGTCACGATAACATTCATTCGAAACTGCCAAATTTCGATGTTAAGTAACATTGAAGAATTTCAAAACGTAAAACTGTTCATCTGCTGATAGAATAATTTTGACGGTTAATCCTCCTAGAAGTAATTATAGACAAGAATTACTCTTCAACCAAATTTGGGTCGAGACTTAATGTCTCTAGCAAAGTTTTCGAAAGTGCTATTTCAAACAACTTTGTCAAAGACATAAATATCCCACATATTCAGAGTATCAAAATATAGTAGTAGAAAACCTTTACAACAAGCTATTCTGAAATTACTGTATTTGATAAATCTCTTCTGCGGTAATTAAATAATAAATTCACATTGCGTTCAAGGTGTCTTTGAAGCTTATAAAAAAATAAGGGAACTGGATATAAAACAAATAATTCCCAGATATTAAAAGGACTCAAAAACACAAAGAGTGATTCCATTTTCAGGAGCTAGCATCAATTCGGCGCAAGCTTAGTCCGCCCACCAAGTTAGTGTCGGATTCTGATGAGATGAAGTCGAAACGCAAGTTTCAGTTCCATCCATCCATAATTTAGTTATAGGTTTTGTGTTCTCAACTCGCAATGATTGTTTCAAACAATTTTATCCGTAGCGCAGAAAAAAAATAGTTTTCACCTAAATTTTTCTTCACTAAGAAGAAATATAGCAAAATTGTTTGAAATGACATTATCAAAAACTTTGCTGAAGGCACCATGTCTCTTAATATTTTTGAAAAATTAATTCACCATAATTACCTCTATGAGAGTTAATCACTAAAATTTCTATATCAAAGCAGGCGCTGTTTTATGTTGATAACTTCCCGAAATTGTCAAACCTTCAAAGTCAAGGATTATTATATTAGGTGATCTTGAACGTTGAAATTTTTTTAGATCATTTATCCCACTTTAAAAGTTCGCAATTTTTGACTTCATTGACATATTATACAAGAAAATAATCTATAGAGGTTTGAAAACTGTTCCATGTTGATCCTTCTTGTTTGTAGACTGGAATGACATCTGTTAGACTACTTATGTTTTTGAGTTTTCAATAATTTATCAAACTCATATTAAATTTTAGCATTTTTTCAAAAAATTTGCGATTTTCATCAAAACCCCCTCCAAACCAAATTTCTGGCTACGCCACTGCTAAGTATTGAAATTGCCTTTAAATCGCATTCGCAAATTGCATTTGTTTCGAGGGGCAATTAGCACAGGCGAGTTGAGTCAAACGTCAAACCTGACCATTTTCGTCCGCATTTTTTTTGACAGGGTATTGATATTACAGAAGGTGCCTAATATCCTCAGCTGCGTATGTAGTGGTAATATGCATCAAAATAGTATTCACAACTCATTGCATGTATCCTGTTACTTATTGCTTGTAACGGACAGTTTTATTAAGTAGTACATACATACACACCAAAATTTCGGGATGAAAACTCAGCAATTTAATTTCAACCATTTGACAGATACTTTTTGCCAGAGGTGGGTAAGAAAACCAACCGGTACGTACATACACTGGTATTGTTCTCAAAATCTCAACACGTGTAAACGAGTGATGCACATCGTATTCGGTTTGGATTTCGTTCACACGGTAAACGAAAGAAAAACCTCCACCGACTCTCAGTTTATAAAACCAAACCGAGCCACTCAGCACCGTTTACATGTGTGTACGAATTGAAAACTTGTGTTGATGTATTCTCAGCAGCGGTTTCGGTTTGGCTTTAGAAAACCGAGCCTGGTTTTTTTCTGTACACGGTGCTTCGGTTGAAAGAAGAAGCAGTAAATTCGTCTGCAGTGCTGCCGAATAGACAACTGAATTGAGTTCAATTAGTTGTTGAGAGTCAATGGGGTAATATCGAAATGGCTGGTTCTGAGTAGTTGTTAAAAGTTCAACAATTGTTTAAATTGAAATTAAAGAAAACAATGAAATCAGCGATGTCAATAAAATAACAAAAACAATAAAATCAATTAAATTAATGAAATCAATAAAATTAATTAAATCAATTAAACATGACTTGAATTACTTGAAACTTCACATTAACACTCAATCCATTCAAAGTGGCCTGTATTTATATCGCCAATAGTCGTATCAATGAGATTTAATCCACTTCTGGTTGCGCTGGTTACGCGATTCTCGAACAATCTCGAGCACACTCGCATTTTGTGTACATATATTATTATTATTACTGCTACGGCGCATCGTATTGATACATCTATCCTTTCACAGAGGCAATTGCGTGTATGTGTGTGTGTTATTTACATATGGTAAGCAACTCAGACACAAGTGGGGGGAAACTCACGATTAGGTTTGTATTTACTGAGTGCTGGTAGTATGTATTTCTGTTATTTTTGCTGTTACTGTACATCGTTTTGAAACATCTCGAAGGGTCGCGAACATTCGAGTTTAGAGAAAACTACCACTAAATTATTCAATTACAAAAAAAAAAAACAATTCATTGAGAACAGCAACCAACTAACGAATAGCAAAAACACTTTCATTTTATAGACCGCCATTAAAAACTAAGTTTCTTTAAGGAATAAATATTTCCGGCGATACCAGTCGATGTGTGTATGTAAATCTACTGCAGAACAATTAAATTTTTTAAAAATGTTGCGCAATAATTTGAATTAAAAAAATGCTCACATTGTGTCCAATCACGAAGTTGTCTGTCTAATTACAACAAAACATGTAAAACGACCTTCAATCATTAATGTGGATATTGGTCCACAATGTAACCATGCTAGTTGTTAAATCATCATGAATAGGCCGCCATTTTGAATTTCTTATTTACGACGCAATTCAAGTTTCTTTTCTTTGGAAATATATGCCTATTTAAATATGCATGCTTTTAAATGCTAAATCGTCGTGAAAATAACACCATATTGGGATGCAAAATGACGACGAATAACAATTTTTAATCTCTACCCAACTTTTCGATATCAAAAATACCCTTGTTTCATGATATTTTTTACCTTTAAAACGTTATTGAATACCAGTAGTATTGAATATAGCTCGCCATTTCAGATTTTAAATGACGACAGGCATCAATTTGCGATATTTTGACATATTTCTTATATTTAAAATGTCCATGTCGCGTGATTCTAGATGACAGAATATCTTGAATATACCGTCATTTTAAATTTTTATCTGCTATCATAGGTATAAAAATAGCGAAGGCTATTAAATTTCCTTTTACTTTCGATTTTTGAGTTGTTTCCCATACCAAACATACCCATATTGCAAACTTCCTGATGATAAATCATTATGAAAATGTCGCAATACTGAGTTAAGGAAGGCCATTCATGACCACGATCATAATGTATTTGAACAGAAATATGTCTGAAGACATTTTTTCAATTACCGAAAAGATACCTTATATTATAAAGAAATTTGTTTAGAATTCTTAATAAAAATACTAGCAGCATTAGCACAGCCGATAAACATCAACCCGAATACACAACCGCAACACAACCGAAGTTTGGTTTCGTTATTCTCGTGTTTCCTTCCCATACTCGTGCACCGGTAAACGAAAATCAAAACCCAACCGCGGTGCTGTGTAAACGAAACTCGGTTTGGTTTTCGTGTCTCGTATAAACACAACCAGCGATAAGACCGCACACAATGTAAAGGAAACATAAACATTTGTGAAAATTTGGTTTATCGTACCGGTACTCAACCGGTATTTTCCCACCTCTGCTTTTTGCTGAAAATTCAGCAATTGGCTTGTCAAAATGACAGCACAGTGACCGAAGTTTCAGTAATCTGTGCTGGATTACTGAAACGTTGGTGATTGTGCTGTCAATTTGACAATTGAATTGCAAAACTTTCAGCAAAAAGAATCTGTCAAATGGTTCAAATTAAATTGCTAAGTTTTCAGCACTTTCATTTGCTGAGTTTTCATCCCAAAATGTTGGTGTGTAGGATAATAAAAAGCTGGAAAAACAATCGTCAACATGCTAGAAGAAAGTTTGTTCGTTTTAGCATACCTGGTACAACGTCCATACACCTTGGTTTTGCGTACTGCTGTGTTATCGACGAAGACTACCATGCAAACCTTTATACAGATGCCGCTAGTGTAACAACGCATTTTAATTCAAACAGTTAGGACAACATCTGACGCATTTATTGTTCCATGTGGCACGTCGGTTCGTCGGTGGTTGAAGTTCCGATGAGAGATTTCCGACAACAGAATTCCGTCGTCGGAATTCCGATGAGAGATTTCCGACAGCAGAATTCCGTCGTCGGAATCCCGACGTAGAAAATCCGACGTCGAAATTCCGACGTCCACTTTTCGACGTCGAAATTCCGACGTTGAAATTCCGATGAGAGATTTCCGACAACATAACAACAGAGTTCCGACGTTTAAATTCCGACGTCGAAGTTCCGACGTAAAAATTCCAACGTCGAAAATCCGACGTCGAAATTCCGACGTCGACATTCCGTCGAAATTCCGACGTTGAAATTCCGATGAGAGATTTCCGGCAACAGAATTCCGTCGTTGGAATTACGACATCGAAATTCCGATGAGAGATTTCCGACAACAAAATTCCGACGCCGAAATTCCGTTGAGAGATTTCCGACAACAGAATTCCATTGTCGGAATTCCAATGTCGAAATTGCGACGTTGAAATTCCGATGCCGTAATTCCGACATCGGAATCCCGAAGTCGACGTTTCGACGTTGAAATTCCGATAAGAGATTTCCGACAACAGAATTCCGTCGTCGGAATTCCGACGTCGAAATTCCGAATTTGGACATCTGAATTTGGGCGTCGGAATTTGGACGTCGGAATTTCGACGTCGGCTATATTCTTATATATAGTAGTTATATAAGAGAAAAAACAAATTAAAACTCAATTGAAAAGTCGATATGTCGGTGAACAAAATTCAATTCACCCGGCGCACTATTTTGGGATTGGTTTGCTTAGCACTAAATTTATAAATTTGATCTCTGATAAAAATGGCCATCACAACACGGAAAAAAGTGTTTCCAACCATTTTGCTGACAAATCAGATAGTTCGGCCTCGAAAATGTTTCATTCCACCCCTTCAACGCAGTACGAAAATCGTGGTTCGAATTGCTTATTGAGCATTGCAAGATGACGTCATATGAGCAAAAATGCTCGAAAAAATGACAGTTCAGCGAGCTTGTTTACATGGTGTTAGAATTCGAACTAAGTTTCTTGTACTTGTACTTGGGTGGAATCAAAAATTTTCTAAGTCCATGTAAACAAAAGTGAGGTTATAAATTTTCATGCAATGCTCTATTAATTCTAACACTTTGTAAACAAGTTTGCTGACCTGTCATTATTTCGAACTTTTTTTCCGATGACGGTATCTTGCAATGTTTCACAACGGAGACTCCGTTTAGGATCAATTTGCTGTTAAAATACGTTGGGTAATTGACATTAATGTTTGTTTTGCAGCATTTTTAGAACATTTTAAGAGTTTTAATCTAGTTTTAATTTTTGATTGGTCGCTTTTTTTTTAAATTGCCCAACAAACAACGAAAGCTGAACAAGCCTTTATTAAGAGGGAACAAGCTGTCCAAGAACTGGACAAGCCATTATTCAGCATAATTGTTTGTTGGGTGTACTCTTTAATTTCAGAAATTATAGTAATAAGTACGATTAAAGTTTTTTTGATCCAAGTAGTTGTGATACCCGCCGAAGTGTGACTTCATTTGGACTGTAAACGATTGTAGTAAATTTTTTTCTGCGAGTTAGAACGTGTTTTAAAACAATTTGTGTTTAATTGTGGTAGTGTAGTATGAGCTGTTAAATCTCTTCGGCGCCATTTCGAAACTCTGCTCTACAACCCATCGCTGTTGAATCACGCGAATTATTTTCGTTGCAAAACATGCATCCAACCCGATTGTGCGCTCACAAAACAAACCCGATCACGAAGATGAGTAAAGTTACCACCACATATTCAAACCTATAGTATTTTAGAAGCACGGAAAGACAAGGTTCAGTAATTTAGCAGTAAAGTTTTTCTGAAATTGTTGAAATAATATTCTAGCTATTTTCTGTTAAGCCGGTACAATAAAAGCAGCAATCCGAACGCTACTGGTAGGAGCTACTAGATCTTGTTAGAATTTATCAGAAAACAATGTTAACAAAAGTTTTTCTTCTGGCGGCCTCCGAGCAAAAACCACGATGACTCAGATAATGAACTAAAAATTAAGAAATTAAATACCAAAAATAGTTACAAAATTGAACGACAAAAAATCTTTCTTATCTATTCTAAGATATATCTAAAATTAATAATTATCTCACTTAGTCCTGTCTAGTTTAGTCCAGTCTTATAATCTAGCCAATTTTTTGAAGGAGTAGAATTCAAACCAAGAGTGATTGTTTTCCACTTTTTTCCGTGCACCGTTATAGCACAGTATACTTTTTAATCGACCCACTTCAGTCGTACGAACGTGCTTCCTCGACCGAAGTTCCCGCATCGGCACTGCCAGCTAGCAAATAGGTCTACCGCTTGTTTGCTCAGCTACTGCTATTTATTTGGTGCAATTATTTCGATTTCGCTATGTTTGTTTTGTACATTCAGACGTAATTTGATGGCCCGCGGGTGTCCAGGGGAACGGTTGAACAATCAGCTGTTACCTGCCGTCGTTGGGTGGTGGAGGGTACTTAACAGAACGTGAACCGGGCTCGTTGAATATGTCATGATTTTTTCTTTTTTTTTTCATTCGTCAATGGAAATGCATTCGCAGTCACGCGAAAATTTCGGCAAATATATGCATACTACTGTTTATTGTGTTCCACGGCATGGGGGGAAGTGTTCGATTTCGTGTCCGATATACAGGTCTACCCCGAACATACTGAGCATTATTGCTTCAAAATCCATCATCTGGAGAGTTACACTAGAAAACACATTATCACCAATATCAATATTCGGCAGAATCACGTCAAATTTGAATGAGATTTTTTCTTGCGGTATATTATCGTAACCGCCATTTTCTTCCAATGAATTATAAATCATACTGATTTCTTTAATATCGCACAAGACCAAACAACAGATTTTTGAGACGAACAAGAAAAAAATCCCCCAAAAGTATCACTCGAGTCCGTACCTGGACCGCCATTGCAAATGCAAATAGACCTGGTCAGTTGGCAAAGAATTGCAACAAGTATCCTAATGAAGTCGAAGGAGATAAAAAAACATTCCTAATTTTTTGATGCCAATGAAGCAACAAAAAAAGCAAATTTTGGGGTTGGTTAAAATAATATTACCCCACATGTTGAAAGGATATCGGGAAATTCCGGACGTATTTACCCATTAATAACATACGAATCAGCCGACTGGTGATCTCTTTTTTCGCAAATCTAGGGAAATCCAACTGGGTGTGAATGGTTACCAAATATTGTATTGAGCTACTTTCCACAACCAACTCCGCACCAGGCTACCTACTTTTACGGATGGGATAAAGCGGAGGGACAGAGAAAGGAAGTTGATTTTAACTGAAGTGCTGCTTAAGGTGCTCTAAACAAATTGGTACCTGTTCCGTCACGACGCATCAAGTATTATTCTTTGGCAAAGGATGCATGAATGATGATGCTGGGAAATTCCAAAGTTTAATCCGATCTCGGTAGCTAAATATGAGTCGATTGTTCCTTGGTTGTTCTTATACCCTTGGAGTGCCGCAATAAAAGTATAATTGTTGGGTTTCGGGACGGCCAAAAAAGTTTAAGAATGATTTGCTAGGAAAGGAGAAATATTATTTACGAGGGCGCCAAACATTTTGAAAAGGAAAAAAAAATAATTTGTAAGCGCAGTATATGACAGTTGAGGCGTTTTCAATGTTTTCCTTGCATAAGAACCTAACATTCAATTGGTTATTTATCTTATTATCTGTAAATAATTGAGAAATAAGTACCAATTTAAAATTACATTAAAAAGTCGATATGAACGGTAACAAATTTCAATATACATGACATAATTCAAAACCATTCGTCGGGTTTTGGTTCGATTAAAGCTAAATCTTCAAAATCGAAATCTGACAAAAATGATATCACAATACGGAAAAAGTGTTTCACAATTTGGGTAATGGAATATTCATGTAAACTGGAATATTCATGTTTTTAAACTACTATATGGTCACGCCTTCTCATATGAACGACCGAAAATAAAAGTCGCAAGGACAGAACATGCTTCGTATAACCCGCTTCAAATATATTAGAATATAAAAATCGGCTATATTTTTAAGTATAACAATCGGACTGTGACTTTCCTTGGTTTCATTTTTGGCTGTTCGCTTGCAATATTGACATGGATTTTAAAAAATTCCTTTGCGAATTTCTGCGAGCGAATCTAGTTGTCCACAATTTTTTTCTAAATCTATGGAGTACTACTGAACTTTTAAGAAAAGTGAGGTTGTCAAACTATTTAAGCAGAAATAGGGATTTCTGTAGACTGGGTTCGTTCGGAGCGCATCGCAAAGATTTTTTTTAAGTTTCTGTAAACAGACTTGTAAGCTCTTTAGCATGGATATTCTGGTTGCAGTTGAAAAATGGAAAATCCTACCAGTGACAATCGTATTTTCTCTGGTTCTAAACAATGGAATCACGTCGGAGGTAGTGCGCATTTTTCGTATAACGATGCACTATATAATGCGCACTACTTTTGACGTCTAGAAGAAGAGCATAACGATTGTCGCTGGTTGGATTTGCCAGTTTTCAACTGTAACGATAATATTTGAGTTCATTCGAGACTCCACGATGAAGTATTCCATTTATTTCTAAAAGTTGATGACACGAATGAACCCATGATCAGAGTTGCAAATATTCAAATTCATTGAATGAAAATTGATCATATTCAGAGGCATTCGTTTTCAATATTCAGTGACGCAGCAGAAAACGCCAAACGAACGAACCGCCCATTCATCTATGCAGATTTTCATTCATCTCCGATTATTACACGAAGCGAACGTGCAGCAACGAATCAAACGCATCAAAGTAGGTCCTGTTACAATGTGAGTGATGATAATTGTTGCTTTATATGCTTTACCGGTATTTGAAAACATTTGCCTAGATAATTAGTGAAATGAATATTATTGTACGATATTCAACTGAATGAATAACATGGATAAAAATCTAATATGAATGAATGAATATTTTTTTCTATTCACCACGAGTCGCACCAGGTTCATTTTCAGCCGTCAAAAAAGAGCCTCGATTATTTTTAAAGCGCGATTCAGACGATACATCAGCTTCCGTCAACGTCGACGGACGTCACCGTTCCGTCAGGATAAGTTAAATACGTTTCTTTTGCGCCCGTTCACACGTACCGTACGTCAAAACGTTCCGTGCCGTTGATGTTGTGTGTGAATGCCTCCATTTAACTGCATGTAACTTATCCTGACGGAACGGTGACGTTCCGTTGACGTTGACGGAAGCTGATGTATCGTCTGAGTCGTCCTTAACGCTGCTCATGATGCATGGATAGTTAAAAGCTCACGTTTGACAATTCTCGGTGGGCCCGCATTGCTGGCTCGAATCAAAACTCGTCGAAATGTCAATTGACAATAGGTTCATCTGGAGTGTACATTTGTGTTTACATTTTGCTAGCGTTGCCGATTTTATTTTTATCCCATGATAACTAGGAATAGCACCCAGGCAAGCCCGTGTACAAGAGGAGGGTTTTGGGGGTTCAAACCCCTCCCATGAGAGTTTTGAATTATTTTTGCAAATTTTTTAACTTCTTGATCAGGAATAAAAAATTTATACCGCGAGTCGTTTTGGCGCACAATGTCATTTCAGTTCGGTTGTTCTAGAAACTCTTTGAAGAAACCTTTCTAGGGTCATTCTAAGGGTGTCTGTAAAATTATGTATGTCAACTTGGTCGGTGTTGCTGGATTGGTTCACGTCTCGTCTAGTTTCAACAGTTACACATCAAAACGGTCAGTCAGCGAGCTAGCAACAGAAGATAAGGAAGAAAAATAACGAATGAACAACACGAACTCGGAGAATATCGGGATATCACTGTCTAGAAAAAATTAACTATATGTGATCTCTGCGCCGAGCGACTGAGAACTTAATTGATCACGAAAAAGGGCATCAATGTCAGGAGAAATTCCGCCGCTGAGATGCTCTCAGTACCAGCTAGTAGATATTTAGAAACGAGTTTCGGCAAGAAGGATAAGAAACCCTGCGAAGATAGTTGTAAAGAGATGTAAGTCGTTATGTTAGGCTTCTCTGGATCGGTTCGCGTGTCGGCAGGTGACGAGATTTGCAACTCACCTCAGCAGGACAGTTATGCCACGAATGTTGACCAGCAAACAAGAAAAAGCATCAGTAGAAAAATACATAAACAGTTAACACAAAAAATCCCTCCTGACGTATAACTCTGGCTGGTTCTGACCCGTATGCCGTCTCCAGTGACTGATTCTAACTAGAATCGGTTGTGTCACTGGAGCCGGAACGCGAATTAGAACCAGCCAGCATTCCGGCTGAGCTCAACCTTCCGACAATCGCGCTAGTGCACTGAGTGCACGCTGCTCTGAAAATCTAGCGAAATCGTCTTAGGGCACTAGCGGCTACTCGTTCAATGGGCCATAAGCACGACTTCCGGATGGTTAACTGGGAAGTTTCGCAAAATTTAACCTGGGAAATAAAAAATTAAAAAATTTCTGGCTCCAGCACACCGTTTAACTCTAACGATTTCACCACCTGGGCGGCAGTTTGACGCTACGAAATGGACTTTGTTTAGTTTCGACAAGTTTCTTGACAGTTCGCTTTTACTGTTTACATGGACTTAGAAAAAATTGTGGACGACTAGATTCGCTCGAAGCAAATCGTAAAGTCCATGTAAACAGTACAAGCGTTACCGTAAAATTCTTTGCGATTTGCTTCGAGCGAATCTAGTCGTCCACAAAATTTTTCTAAGTCTATGTAAACAGTACTAGTGAACTGTCAAGAAAAATGAGGTTAAGTAAGTAAAGGACCTAATTGATTATTGGCTAGTGTTCATTTAAGACAGTTTGCTAATACTGTTTCCATAGACTTAGAAACATTTTTGTGGTTTGTTGCGAGCGAATCAAATCATCCACGACATTTTTCCAAGCCTTTGTAAACAATACTGGTGAATAGTTAAAAAGTGAGGTTAACTCTGTCAGTAAAAAACCTCATAGAGTTTAACAAGATGACTTAACCGATGAATGAACTTCATGTTTGACGAATCTGAGTGGTTTGTTTACTTTGACAGTTTCGTGTTTTTAAATGCAACTAGATTGTCAAAGGTGTAGTATTGTGAAACATAAGGTCACACTAAGTCATCACACACTCCTGATCCTTTACCTCCCGGCGGCAGTGTCTACCGGGGTACAAGCCACCTTTTGCCATTTTTGCTTGAACCCGGAGCTGGGTCGGGTTCTGGCCCCAGCCACTGTCAGTTTATACATTTTGACGGCGGTTGGGTTTTGAGCCTGGTGCCGTGCAATAATCGTATAAAGTGAAGCTTTCGGTACAGTTAATGCTTATTTTAGGCCAATCAAAAGTATTTCATTTCCTCTTCGCGAATAAAATTGATACTTTTGAATTGTAGTTCGGTTTGTTTACTTCCCTCGAATACCGTGATGAATGACTTTCGTGCTTATTGTCATGATCGTATTGTATATCAATACATATTTCCTAATCTTTTCGCTTACTAACATAATTGCTTTTCCTCGATGCAAAATTTCTATTTCTAATTACAAGGTCATTGAAACTCGAGAATTGTAACCTGTCGGATCACTGAGATCCCATGCCTTTTTGAGGGTTAAAACATGGTCTGTCATACCGTGCAAAAACTATATATGGGATCATTCATAAATGACGTATGGGGGAGGGGGGAGTTTTGCATTTTGTGATGATGTGTCACGACGGGGGGTAGGGGGTCATGTCAGGCTAGGTAGCTTTTTTAAAGGGGAATAACTAACATCGTTTTTTATTTTAAAAAAATTGCGGGGACAGAGGGGGAGAGTTACCGTCAAGCTACGTAATTACCAGGGGGGTAATTAGACGAAATGTTTGTGACGAAATGCTACGATGTCCCCCATCGTGGGGGGTGTTAAAAATTACTCAAAAAATGCTACGTCATTTATGGATGGTCCCTATTGCATTTTAATGTACAAATCGATAGAACTCAACTTTCTATATTTCAGAACGTTAATTGAAGATATTTGATTTTCTATGGAAGTGTGACTCTTTGGCATCTAACCTGACTTTTCACGGTCAATTATTCAGCAGCGTAGCAGTACAATACAAATACGAAACTTTAATTTCGAAATCAGCAAGCATGGTACAAAACAAAACAGAAATCATTTCCTCGTCGGAGTATCAGCTTCCATTCATAGTTAGACTTTGAGTGTTATGAGCGTGTATGTTTTCCTATTTCAGTAACTAACCGTAGTTTCGGAGATGGGTCATTCGATTCGAATTTGTGCTTAGTTTCTTTTCTTCAACCGCTAGTCCCCTTTTCATGATAGTTCGCCACTGCACTGCTTCCGATGTCAAATGAATGAATGAAACGGTAGTTCAGTACGGTATGTACTGCAAGAAGAATTGAAAAGACCTACCTGGGAACCATTCGCTATCTAATTTCGCTTTCTTTCCAAACCGTATAGCTTACGCACATAATAGTGTTACCCGATGGCATCAATGGTGTGCCAAGCTGCTTAGTAGAGCATGAAAATATGAATGAAGTTCATTGGGTATCATCCGTCTACGATGGAATGAAATTACCTGAGTAGCAAGTGAGCTCAAGTGTTACCCGATGGGAAGCGGTTCTTAGTGATGCGTTCTTTATTCTTTTGTTCAACTAACGATGTTGATGTTTGCGGTCACACCATAAACCAACCCCTCTATTAACATTATTTTATGACAGATAAGTGACCAATTTGAGTGAAGCTTATACGGTTGGTTTGGACCAGGCAGTACCTGGTCACATGGGCACAAGTATAGTATTTGACCGAATGATCTTATTCGGGTTTTCTAATATCAAAATATGACTTGAAGTATCTGCTGCATATTCTGTGTTTCGTTAAGGTGGACCGAGCATCAGTTTCAGAGAGCATGAATAAAAGACGGAATCAAACAATACAATTATGATAATTGAGAAAATCGATATAATTTCACTGCATTTTCTAAGTAAATTAAAAATTTAATTCAGTTAATGAACAGCTCTGACTTTTAATTTAGGCAACATTTGCTCATAAAAACAAGTAATGCTAATAACTGGGACCTTTTTTGGGTACTAATAGTTGTAAGAATTATCCGTAGAGCTGAAATAATTGCAATTAACTGAATTGGATTCCGTTGGAGCAGTGCTGCCAGAGACAGTTTCATTTAATAGCGAGATATGATACTTTGATATATCTTTTTTGGCTTACAATATCTGATAAAACTGATGACACCTATCAATTTTGGCAGTCTTAAGCTATCTGGTCCATGTAATTAGGCTGTTGGAAATCTTCTAGGATAATTGTATTGAGCACCGAAAAGTAAAAATTGAGCAGTCTATTGCACAGCGAGAGAAACACATACCTTGATCTGAATAGGTTATTCGTGATCTTTAACCTCAACAGACATAAACAAAAATAGTTTCCCTTTATGGGCTAGAAAAACTTGGACATGAAACGGTTAAGTTAAAAGGATTAAATTTATCGCGGAACTCTATTCTATACTGTTTCACGGTTAAGATTATGTTCATAGCAGATATTTGAAAGCTTCAAAAGAATCTATTTTAATTTGATTTGTCCATAATCGCGTAACTCTTGACCTTCTCTAGAGCTTTGCCGAAAACACCATCATTCTAAGTTATTAGACTTTTGAGATGTATCATATTCTATAATGTAGTACACTCACTAGCGCTACATAGTGAGCGTATGCCAAACTAATCTGTCACCATCTGGTAGTTTTTGATTTCTCGAGCAACTTTACTGAAGACAGTACCCCTCGAAATATTCTCGTTTTTGAAATAAAGAATGATTTTTACATTAGTTGAACATTTGCATTCGCAATAGCGCCGGCTGGTGGTACATTATTTCCACCATCCAGAAGCTCTTGACTTTCTGGACAAATCTTCCTGAGATACCATCTTTCAAAATAATCAGTGTTTCGATATATTCCATGATAAACCCAATCAATGATAGTCACATTCGCGACGAGAGGTTCGATTTATTTACTCTCCATTAAAGCACCCCTGGCGACACAATTTTACACTCATTGGATATCCACTTACTCTAAATTGAAGGTGAGAGTGAGCACTACAATTTTTCCAAAGAAAGTATGGCGCTAAATGTTAACGCAAACGAAATATTCGAACACAGCCCTAATTAGTCAAAATCTCATAATCATATTTCGCGGGTACCGCGCAGTAGGAATCCGCGTGGTAGGAACCCGCATAGTAGGAGACCCGACTGTATACCAGAATGGTTAAATCTCACTGTTATACTACGTTCACACTCTAGGGGCAGATCGCTTGTGATGCATTTTTAAAAATCAGCGAAATTAAATGCATTTCTTTCCGCCAAAATAGAACTTCGTAATGCATTTTGCGATGCGTGCAATGTATTTTGCGTTGCGTGTAAGACGTCAAAACCCTACAAAAAACAGCACTACATTCAACAAAACATCGAACAAAGTGGATCAGCGTAGGACGATTGTTAAGTAATCTTTTCTGCGAGGGAGTGCAAAGTTGATGCAAAAATGGAAATTAAATGCATTTTTTCTAAGTTGAAGCAAATTTGTTATACATTCCTAGAGTGATCTGCCCCTAGTTCACACTACAGAGTTGAAATATGATATAATAATTTGCAACAAGAAAAATGTCATCAAGATAGCGTTAAAACACGTTTTAACTCGTAGTATGAACGTAGTATTAAGAATTTAATCGGTTTTTTTTTGCCGCTACGTCCCATAGATTCAGAAAATTATTCAGAAAAATTCCATTCAAGACACTAAGTCGCTGCGACGAACATAAAGTTAAAGTGACAACATTCGTTCAAATTTCAGGATTCGTTAATACGTTTCTATTACTATTTTTTTCAATGAGGTAAATAAATATAAATATATTACAATTACTGTTTTTTCGCATAAGGTTTTCAAATTTTCCTTCAATCTTCACCCACATCTATTTTTATAGTCAGGTAAACATGCGAGCTCCACAATAGACCCGGGCCCCGGGACAGTTAACCCCTTCTCATCGGGCCTGATTGTAATTGCAATAGTTGTTAATTTCTTTCAGTGCTCTTTATTTAAACTTTGTTCATGCTAACTTAGTTTGTAATAACAAGCGCAATGATCAAGAAGTTTGTCATTAGCCGTAAATACGGTAGTGATACGGACGTTTGACAATAGTACGTTAGACATAATGGACGTTACGCATAATGAACGCTGGGCATAAAGTCTTTAATTTCTTGACGTGCAACCGATACATCGCCCAATAGGCTCAATACTCAGGATTAAAATCAATCTCATTTGTATTACGGTATAAATTGCAGACACTGATTTAGATTAGTTCTTACATACATGCATGGAGTAATTGTCCAAGAAAAAGCTATATGCCTTGAAGAACAGCTCTTGAATAAAAGATGATGCATTTTATTGATTGATTCAACGAATATTCGAATATTTCCGCTTCTATTTTGATTATCTCCCATAGTGTTCAGTACAATGATTATATTCTTAAATCCAAGGATGCAAAATGTCTACCTTTTCTACGGCTGTAATTTTTCTACCTACATTCTCCTTTCTCATACGACGCTGCTGTCGTTCGCTAGTGCAGGACGCCCAGCGCTATACGGCAGCCTGTAAGCAAAGCAGTAACATGACAAAAAATATTGTCCCAGTACAGCCACCAGGTGCGAGCGGTAAGCTTCTCTTTCCTTATTTTAAACTTTTTAATATTTTTAGTCTATTTAGTATTTTTAATCACAAACGACGACAATGAATGCGGTTCATTTACGCCATGACCGGCATCAACGCTTTCGTGTGCGGGCCTCTCCCTTTGACTATGCAGAGAAAAGTGTTCAAAGCGAGAGAACAAACTTTACTACGCCACACTCTCACCGAGCAGTCGGAGTACAGCATCAAAACAAAAATGTATTTTACTGTTGTACGGAAAAGTATACTCGGTTTGGCTACCGATCTGGCAAGAGCAGTAGTGATGCGTCGCTGTAGCGGGCTGTACGGCCTGTGCAAATGTAAATGTACAGGAAAAAATGTACTTTACCGGTACCGTTCGCATCCCTGCGTAAGGCCATCAAAAATAGAACTACATAAACCGTCTGATGCGAGGGAGAGTTTTTTCGTGTACTGTGAACGAGTTACCGAAACAAAAAAGTTATCGTCGCAAATACAACACTGCAAGTTTCCATAGGTTCGAAAACTTAATGTTTGCTCATTCAAAATTCGGATGCAACTGTATTGGTAATTCATCTAATTAGCTTGAAATAAATATCTACCAGGGATAAATAATTCGCCTGGTATTTTTCATTTTGCAGTCTTTCGATAAAGTTATACGAACTGTATAGCAAAGCGTAGTTCATTTCTAACCCGAAAAACGAGCGTAAGGATAAAATGTCCACAATAAAGAAAACTTTGCGAATACTTATAAATTTTCGTGAATTATGTCAATCGTCCATTATGCCTAACGTATATATACCAAACGTATTTTTTTCGAGAAACTGAAGCTTTTTTACGCTTCCTGTTTTGAAAATTCAGAATGGCCATTTTTATTGGCACCCTAGGTTACCGATTAGTATCACGAACTAAAGTTGATTAACTTGACTACAAATAGCGAAAAACGTAAAAACGAATAGCAAATAGCTATACAAACGTAAAAACCAGTAATAAATGATTCGGTTTGTTTTTTTCCACCGAATGATTAAAATTTAAAAACCCGAGGATTTCAAATTCTAAAAACTCGAACACGATAGTTTAAAATTTAAAAAACCTGAACCCGATCGAAACCCGAAAATTTCGAATTTAAAAAAATGAAACTCGACCCGAACCCGAAAATTTTAAGCTTAAAGCATCCGGACCCGACGCAAACCCTGTCGTGTTCGGGGCTGGTCCGGGTTTCGGATTCGAAAACCTGAATCCGATCATCTCTATTAAATTACCAACAGTGAGAATATAAAATTTAAAAAAATGCTGGGAATGACTACTTTTTGGGTATATTAACTAACCCCTTGATGCACATGTTGCTTAAAAACAATAACAATTGTAAACAGATATGACGTTTGTAAGGCTAGTAACTAACTGTTACTTTTCATTTTAGCACTTACAGTTTTAACTATTATCCATAGTCGTGAAGCTATCACTATTTGTCTGATAGAATTGCGCTTGAGCAGTGCTGCCAGGGCCATTTTAGGTAGAGGAGAAAGAAGGAATTTTTTGTATATCTTCGATATTTTGCAACATAGTTAAAAACAGAAAAACCGTATCAATTAAGACTGTCTTCGACTATCTTTTCCATGCATTGGGACTATTGTGAATATTCTAGGAAAATTGTTTTGAGCAGTAGGGTGTCCCAAAATGACATCATGTTAAAAAAAGATGGGTGGGTAATGTCTGCGACATAACCGGAGAGATGTAGAATACATAAGGAACACGTTCTTCAAATATGTTGATACTCATTAGGATTTTCGGACAAAAGCTGATTTGGGCGAGGAATATTTCAAATTATTCTTTACAAAAATGATGGTGGTCCTGAAAAGGACCGGTTTTGTTGGCGTTGTTGGCCTTGGTGAGAGAGATGGCTAACGATGAAATTAATTGTTAGCATGAGGAAGTCGCGTAGTACTGGCCAATGGAAGAACAGATAATAATTGATTCCTGAAAATCAATTTTTCTTTATTCATGTAAATTATACATACTTACAAATCTAACAGAAGATTCCTGATCATATTTCTGAATCATTAGTGCGAACATTGTGTAATTTGGTTAAGTACAATGAAAGTTACAATCTTTCCAAACTCGACCTTCTGTTCCTTCAGAAATATTGAAATGGGGTGTCTATATTAAACCGTTAGTCGTGGTCACAATAAAAAAAGATGGGTGGGTAATGTCTGTCACATAACCGGAGCGTCGTGATTTCAATTCGAGACGTTAATTTAAATCTAATAATATTCAACAGAATCACGTTTGAATGGGAAATTTTCAAATAATTCTCTATGGTAATAATGGTGGTTCTGAAAAGAACCTTTGGTATCGGCGTTGGTGTTGATGGTGATGCGCTGGATCGTTGGATATTTTTGGCATGATAGTTACGTGCCTGGCGAACTGTTTTGTAGCCTCGAACAAAACGACAAGACTGGCTTCTTCGGGTACCATTACGGCTGAACTTTATAAGCTTAGCTCGACTTTGAAATCCTGCACAATCTCACGAATCAGACACTGGTAGGGCCATTTTGTTTGCTACTAGCACGGAGCTGCACAAAAAAATCATTTAATGCAGTTAGTTCACGGGGGCTGCCAAAAAGCTTGAATAGAAGCATGCGACTTCAACGTTTCTCTTAAACACATGCAACAACACATTCGTTTTGGTAATACTGATAATAACAGTAGAAAGGAATGGAAAAGCAGTGCACGAAACGAGCGAGAGGATAATTTAAATTTTTGTTCCGTGTGCAAGCTACTTCTTTCCACCCAACGTATTATGTTGCTTGTTGAAAATTTGCTACACACCTTAAAATGAAAGTTTCAGTTTAACTCTCACTAGAACACAATTGATTGGTCCTGAAAAGAACCGTTGCTTTTATTGTAATTTACGTCCACTCCCACAAACCGACCAAGTAGGCATCACTGGCTTCATTACGGCTGAGTTTTGTAAGCGTAGCTCGACTTTGAAGTAATACACAACCTTACGAACCAGACGCTGGAATGTTAGCCAGTGGATTAGTTGCTCCGTTGCCCTTTAGTTGGGGCGAAATACTAGCATGGCGACAGTTCCTGATCGGTAGTTGGTTGCGATGGGCCACCAGTAGCTGGGGCACTTTTGCGGACCGTCATCATCGCCAACTGCTTTCCTCCGGTGGACTGGCTGCTTGCTAGTGCTTGAACGAATACGAATGATGAGAAAAACCGACCGACCAATATTCATATATGAAAACACGAGAAAGCACTACTATCGCTCTCCCGCTCGTTTTCGTGCCATTCCTGTGCCTTTCCTTTCCGTTCGGCTACCAATACTAGCATAACCAAAACGAATATTCTGTCTTTCCATCGCCTTCAATCTAGTGGCCAGTGCTAGTAAACTTGCATGTTCAGTTTTTCAATAACAACATTCCAACAATATTTTCAAAGAATGTTGCAGATTTGAAAAGAAGGAAGGAGAAGATTTTCACAAATTTAAATTCTTTTGTCTTATTTGTTAGCGCTGATAAAGGCTATTTAGTTTGCTACTAGCAAGGAGCTGCACAAACAAATCGATTTATGCAGTTAATCAACGGAGGCTGCCAAAAAGTTCGAATAAAAGCATGCGACTAGTGTACTTTGCACGTTCTATATTTTATCAATACTAGAGAGGATCAATAAAATAATTCAAATTGTTATAGCGACATGCAATTGTGGCAACACTGGCCATGAGATGGTGGGGGAACACGCACATTCGTTTTAGTTATGATGGTAGTAGCAGCAGAAAGGAATGGAAAAGCAGTGCACGAAAACGAGCGAGAGAGGATAATTTAAATTCTCTTTCTTTCTTTCCACACATCGTATTTCTTATATTGCTTTCTGAAAATTATTTGTTATACACCATAAAATGTAAATTTCAGTTTAACTCTTATTAGAACACAATTAATTGGTCCTGTAAAGAACCGTTTATTGTTTTATTGCGGGAGCATAATTCAGACGCACTCCCCGCGGACACGGTGAGCTAGAAAGCACTATTTTGCATTCTCGAACAAACCGACCAAGTAGGCATCGTTGGCTTCTCGGGGCATCATTACGACTGAGCTTTGTAAGCGTAGCTCGACTTTGCAGTCCTGCACAATCTCACGACCCAGACGCTGGAACGATAGCCTACTCTGTTGCCCTTTAGTTGGGGCGAAATTCTTGCAGGGCGACAGTTCATGATCGGGTTGCGATGAGTCACCAGTAGCTGGGGCACTTTTTCCGCCGTCGTCATCGCCAACTGCTTTTCTTCGGTGGACTGGCTGCTTGCTAGTGCTTGAACGAATACGAATGATGAGAAAAATCGACCGACAGATATTTATATAATCGCGCTAATATGCACTACTATCGCTTTCTCGCTCGTTCTCGTGCCGTGCATGAGCCTTTCCTTTCCGTCCGGCTTCTAATGGCCTAACCAAAGGAATATGCCGTCTTTCCCCCACCAAGTGCTCTCGTCAAGCAACCCAATGCGAATAACCATACGAACAAACATGTAGTGGACCTATATATAAACTTTTCATTATTTTATTGTTCGGTTGGTCTACCATAACGACGGCTCTGTGCGGGATGGGCTGAAAATTTTCACTTTTCCGAGTCGTTTTCGAAAGATTTTTCAAAACACATTTTTTTTGTTATTAGTACATGTTATACATACTTCAAATTTTAATACAGCATAGAGGAACATATTTGCAACAAATTGGCCTAAAAATCAAATCATTCTGTTAAGTATGATAAAAGTTATTAACGTTCAAAATCTGACGCGGCGCCGCAGCCGATATTTTGAAACGGGACCCCTATATTGAAACCTTAAATGTATTCTACATTAAAAGTCATCGGGCTCACTTCTTAAATGAAAGGTTAGGGTATCAGGACCACTTTCTTCTTTGTAGTGAATTTGCTAAAACGCTCCCTACTGGTGGCGAATTTTGATTTTTCGAAAAATGGGCCCATTTTGGGTAAAATTTCAAATTCATGCTTGTGGAAGTGCTTCTGAACTGTCTTAGATTTTCTTCAGCATTTTTTTATTTTTCTGGTGATCAAAATGGAGAAGTTTGGTTAGTTAGTTAGTATAAATTTTGAACTATAAGAGTGGCTGAGCCATTAAAACTTAGTAAAAAGTGTAATTTTTGGAGTTTTTCATTGGTTTTGCTTCGAAACTGGGTGTCTATAAATTTTTAAAAGTATAGAGAAATAGTTGAGCCGAATAAAGGGGCGTAATTTTGTTGAACAAAGTGTATAGCCACGGTAAAAGGGGTATGAGTTATATAAGTTTTTGTTATATAACCTTCGACATTTTTAGCAATTCATCAAAAATAATAATGTTCCAAAAAATAAAACAATTCAAATGTGCTTAGACCACATATTGTGTTTTGGAAAATAGAAGGAAAATGATTTAAATCGGCGGTTTCTGTTTGTCTTTAGTTCGTCAGGATCGGGTTTGATGAGAATTTGATGATTTTTTGTACCATCAATTATAAAAATAATGATAACTTGCCAAGTTTCTAATTATTTTTAGAAAAGTGGAGAATATCCATAATTACTTCTTGGAGGCTTTTTCACCAAAATTGTTGTACTAGAAGATGCGTTGTATTCTGTCGTAAAACTTTTTCGAAAATACAAAGCCTTCAAAATTGACTATTTCGGAAATGTGTGATCTAAAACGTAAGAATCAGTTTTTCAACATTCACCCCACCATTCTGCATTTTTCTTCACTCTAAGGTACCTAACATGGGAATGAGACTTAATATACAAAATCAGAATGCGGTAATAAATTCGGCATACAAATATACGCCATAACTTGCCACTAACTTAATTTTCGTGATTTTCAACCCCACTAGGTGGTTATTAATATACCAAATAATTTTTAAAAAATCGTCAAATGCTCATAAAAACCGATTCTGATGTACTAGAGACAAGAAGAAAACGCCATTTTTCATCATTTTCCTCCTATTCTACGAAAAACAAAATGCGGACTAAGCACACTGAAATTGTTTTATTTTGTAGAACAGTGTTATTTTTTATGAATAGCATAAAATGTCAAAAGGTTATCTAGCAAAAACTTAAATAACTCATACCCCACTAGCCGTAGCTATACACTTTCTTCATCAAAAATACGCCCCTATATTTGGCTCAACTATTTGAAGTGTTTCCTATGTTTTTAAAATTTTGTAGGTACCCAGTTTTGAAGAAAAACTAATGAAAAACACCAAAATTTACACTTTTTACTAAGTTTTAAAGGCTCTGTTGCTCTTATAATCAACAATTTGTACAAACTAACTAACCAAACTTCTCCATTTTGATCACCAGAAAAATAAAAAAATGCTGAAAAAAATCTATGGCAATTCAGGAGCACTTCAACAAGCATGAATTTGAAATTTTACCCAAAATCGGCCCATTTTTCGAAAAATCAAAATTCGCTACCAGTAGGGAGCGTTTTAGCAAATTCACTCCGAAGCAGAAAGTGGTCCTGATACCCTAACCTTTCATTTAAGAACTGAGCCCGATGACTTTTTTAACATCATGTCATTTTGAGACACCCTATTGAGCAGTGGAAGGTAAAAATAGTATAGCTTCTAGCTTCTAAATCTTTCCCAAAACAGGTTTTTCGTGTTTATTGGCCCCAAAAGTACTAAGGAAAAATACTTTTGGAACGCTCATTTATTTAGTTCAACATTAATTTCATTTGGAACGCTATGTCCGCTAGAAAAAGTTGGACATGCAAGGATTAAGCATTCATAATTGAGAAAGTCTGGCCCCTAATTTGAACATTTCTAATTCAGATCGATATGTTTTGATGTTAAATTCATGCTTTGGTGTTTTTATTTCATAACTTTTTTTTATTTCGACTATAGAGGTTTTAATCTTAGGATCATTCACCTCTTTTCCGAGTTCTAAAAAATCTTTTTAGAAAAAGCTTCTAACCCGGTGTGCGGGGTTGGGAATCGAACTCAGGTGAGCTGCGTACAAGGCAATCGTTTTATCAACTACGATATGCCTACTCCGAAATTATAGAAGACTCTTTTTGGCAAAAATCTACAAAATTGTATTTTTTGGTGCGTTTGGACAATGTGAGGATTACTGTAAACAAAAGTAGCATGAATAAAATTTAAATAAACCATACTAAATAAAAAAAATTATTAATTCATTAAAACATAGCAAATCGTAATATTTTCAAATGACGTGTGCGAGGGGTTCCTGTTGGAATTTCAATGATAGAAAAAGGCTTAAATAACTTTTCTTTACTTAGTTTTTTTTGTATTTTGCTTGGGGAATTATCATAAGATTTTGTTTGTCTATCCAGTCTAAAGGATATGTACAGTAATATTATTGGCGGTGAGCCTACTGAAAATTTCAAAAAGATGTACAATTTGCTTTTTTTTCGTTGCGCGGCATGACGATTTTACCAAGTAAAAAAAAACAATACACTAACGTTTCATTTCATAACGGACAGAATGCGACCATTATGATGACGAATTTCGGCAAAAGGGATTCAAAATGTGAGCAATAACAAGAGATATAACAATAAAAAACTACATTGTTCAAAAAAGTGCTGCTAATTTCTCTTTGTGTTCTTCTACCACTAAAAACTCTGGTCTCGTTTACAACTTATCTATTTAGTGTCATCGTTATTCGGGTGTCACGCCACTTTCCGAATGACAAATCTAGAATCTTCTAGACAAGAAAAATCCTAAGCTACAGAAACCTGTAAACACTTCATAATATAATGCTATCAATCTACAGAATCTAATGCAAAAATAGCAACAAAGCGAACCAACAACAATGAGAAGCCCAACCAACGGTTACCAACGAAGCGCATCCGGACCCAGTTCGGAACAAAAACTCATTCAAATGTTAATTTTAAAAAAAGTTAATTTATTGTTTTCTAAAATAAAAAATAAACATTCAGTCCATTAATGCAACTTAAACAACTATTGAAGGGCAGGTATTGCGTGGGGCTACTAACTAAGGACATCACAATGACTTATTTTTTCCGTTTTCCGATAACTATCTCTCATATATTATAGTCTCTTCTTTACTTATTCGCTAGCCATAATACGCGACGGCTTCTTACTATTATAAATACGAGCGTAATACTCCAACAACTATTCCGAGGTCTCTTATGGCTCCAGCCGCTCTCCCGAGAGTTACACCGAATTCTGGTCGAAGTCAATATTGCAGTTTGTTGTGTTATTTTTTTGTTTTCCTTCCCGGAGGGAAGCTAATAAATAATCCTATCCACTACACATGTAGAAAATAAACGCGGAATCGAATCGAGAATTTGGGAACAATATAATTTCAAACTAAGTCTCTCTGATTTGGTTGAGGTGATCGTCGTCGGTCGGCATCGGGGTGCGGGAATCTATCCCAGCACCATGGCGGTCTCGTTGCGAGGATCCCGCATGTGCACCACTGACTGCGGTTCCGACGGCTGCTGCAAATGGTGGTACGGTCCCGTCGGTGCTGGATACGATGGCAGGAAGTAGGCCGGTCCCGGTAGTTTGGCCATCGGCATCAGCAGCGGGTGAATTCCGTAGGGAGCACCGTTTGAGGCAGCAAGCGAAGCGGCGGCCGCCACTTGCTGCTGGTGATGATGATGGTGAGCTGCTGCGGCAGCTGCAGCGGCCGCGTACTCGTTGAATGCAGCCTGCTGTTGGGCCTGAATCTGATGGCTAAGGTGGATGGAGGCTTGCAGTTGTTCCATATGTTGGGCATTCTGCGTGCTGGCCGATAGCGGCACCGAGTAATCTTCCGAATCAGAAGAGGAGCATTCCTCCTTGCTGTCCGAGTCGTCCGAACCGATCAGACTTTCGATGGTGAACGATCGCTTTGGTTTGGAAACGGGTGCTGAGTTAACTCCTCCGTGGCTCTGGAACCCGCCGAGCCCAGCTGATTGTGGTTGCTCGGGAGATTGACTGGTTGCTCGCAGCGCTTCCGGTGGTGACTGAGGCGGCGAAATGGGAGAGTACAACATATTCGGGCTGATGTTTTCTGGCATCGCTGCATAGTAAGGATCGTGGAACTGTCCACCCTGGGACATGAAGAATCGGTTCATATTTGCCAAAGCGATGAATTCTTCATTCAAACATTCCTTGTCGCTTTCGTGCAGCTTGAAACGCTTGCGCCGGCGGAGCAGACTGCCGTTCTGGAACATATCGAAAGCCTTCGGGTGTAGCGTCCAGTAGGCACCCTTACCGGGGCGATCCGGCCGACGGGGTACCTTAATGAAGCAATCGTTGAAGCTGAGATTGTGCCGCAGCGAGTTCTGCCAGCGCTGGGTGTTGTTTCGGTAGTACGGAAACCGGTCCGTAATGTACTTGTAGATATCGTTGAGGCAGAGCATCTTCTCCGGGGAGCTCCAGATCGCCATTGCCGTCAGTGAAATGTATGAAAACGGCGGCTTCTGACCCCCGAGGGATTCACGTGATGGTCGCGGCATGTTTTCGAACTTTATACTAATCACACGTCACTTGTTGTTCTAACTGGCGTTACAGGCCTTTCAGTGTCCTTTGCACTTGATTATAACTTCAACGAAAAATATCCAACTACTTTCACTTCACTTTTACTTGAATGATAACAGTTTCAATAATTAGCAACTATCAATCAACGCTAGTAGGAACCGATTAGAGGGCACGATGCGTTCGAAACTCTTGCTCGGTTGAGACTGATCCAAAACTATCCGATCAGCGAGAGGATAGCTACGCTCGAGCCGGAATTGAAGAGGGTGATAGCGTAATGCCTTTCTCGCTCCAGCATGCAGCCAATCGTCGCTTACCTGTACGTTCGCATCTTGCCATGAATGGGCGAAGGAAGAGGACAGCGATCCAATATCAATAACAACAGCAGCTCATGCTCACCGATTTTTCTACCTCGTCATTCATAAAAAATTTCTCTCTCGCACACTCACACAACCGTGCAGCAATCCGAGAACGGCAGTTGGTTGGAAAGTAAAATGGATTCTAGTCTGAATGCGAGAGGGAAGAGTAGCGGCATACAGCCAAACCAAGCATTAGAAAACGGAAACAAGGGCCACCATTCGAGCGGAAGAGAGAAAGCACTAGGGGCGTGGTTTAGGCCGTGACTGTTTCAACCAACCGCAAGGCCGTTTCTTCTATCGCACTCAGGTTGCCTGATTCGGCCGGATCGCCCTCGAGGGAATCAAGCTCACGTTTATGCCGACAAATATTTATCTTCGCTGCCGTATGCGTGTGTGTGTGCATGAGCAATGTACATAACAAGATGTCTTCTTGGCAGGGAGTAGTTCTTACCGCACGGGGTACGGGTCAACCGGGATCGGATTAGCGTTTTTGACGAGCCGTGGTTTTCCGTTCCGAAATAAAGATCTGGCACCGGACGCTGCTGAGGGGAGCGAAAATCGGTTTTATAAATTACATGACTAATTATGAAGTTACGTTTTATCCGGGGATAATGATTTGTAGAAAATTTAATGATTTTCGGTTTCCACCCGTGTGCGCAGTGACGACGGGTAGCTCACGCACTGGGGGGATCGAGGGTTTGCACAAACTTCGCGGAAAGTCAGTCAGAAGTTGTAGGCGATGTTATTGTTTTTGTTTTGGCAGAAGAAACTGGTTTCCAGTAATCATTTGTGCGGATTGAAGAACTGTTTTTCTCTCTTTCGTGCAATGTAATCCGTGCACGGTTGGGGCTTGTTTTTAAATGTTTTTATTTGAATTATGTGGTAATTACCCATAAATTTAAAATCAATTAGTTTTGTGTGTCTCTGGCTCCCTATTTGATGTTTACTGGTAAATATTTGAGTTGGCTGCAGGCATTTATGTACTGCCATGTTTTCCGAGGTCGAATTTTCCAACAAATATTAAATTCTTCGTGTGTATGAGCAACTCACGAATAAAATGCACGTAAATGTATTGACAAATTCCATGTTCTATTGTCATAGGCACGTCACATAGTGACTATTTTTTTCTTTTAGTCACTAAGTGACGTGACTGTGAGAATGGGGCCCTATATTAACGGCCAGGAAGCCGGGAGTCCAGGTTAGTGGGAAGTGCCCAATATTATCGAAAATTCTGCTTTTGTCGACAACAATGACGAATAGTACCACCGTACGAAGCAGTGATGCCATAGATTCGAATTATGGCAAAAATCTGCTGTTTGTTGGGGATTTTTTAAAACGATTCATGACAGCTTATGGAATATAGTAATAGAAGATCGGAAATACTGTAGCTATTGTGAACGTCATGTAATGATATAAACCTTAATTAAAACGGTGAGGTAAAAATCAGTACTTTCCCCGCAGTACTTGGGGATATTCATTGTTACATGCATATGTTCATTGTACCTTTTACCGCAGAGAACAGACATCCATGATCGAACAAAAATATTTATAAAACGTGTGTAAACATTTGAATTAATATACGATAAACACTAGCGCCGCCACGCCAACCTATCCCAACTATCCGTCAAATCCATTCCGGAACCGGTTCGAAATCCTGAATGGATTCAGTATGGAATCTTGCTCAAAGAAAACAACCGATTCCGACTCTATCGGTTGATGCATTTGAACTGGAATTCATGCTGGAAGTCCGAACCGGTTCCGGACTAGTTTGACTGGGTAGAGGAATAGCCGCTGTCAATTCTATCGAACTCAGCCACAAAATAACATGACGACAGTAGCGCACCTGATTTGGATATCCCAACTATCTTCGAAACCGTTAGATATTTTACACAAGTTGAATGCTGAAGATGGACGTCTGTTCTCTGTGCTTTTACTATATTTCCATATTATCCTCTGTGATGGCCAATTTTCAGATGCTTAAAAAAATTACAGCAGAACTAGCGGAAATTTTCAGATGATTTCTTCACTATTGTGTTAGTCATTTATTACGTAAAATATAAGAATCACTCAAGTCCACCAACATCTCCTGGTAAAGACAGACTTGTCCCTCTTTACCGTGAGAACCGACAGTCGGTGGAGGCATGTTGGTGGATTGATTCGTAGTTATGCTGCCTAAGATCGACCCCCACCAACATAAGACAAAAGTATAGCCTGTAGGATATTAAGCCTGTTTCTTATGACCCTGCCACTTCTAGATTTCCGATCTATACACTTCATATCCTTGCTTTCATTTGAGTACTATGGCTCTAAATTTGCATAACTTACCATACCCAGTAATCTATAGCTAATTGAATTTCGATAAAATGTAAAAAGGAAAATGTGACTACATATTAGTCAAAATAAAAAAGGAAAAAAAGAAAATCTAAGTATACAGTCTTGTTCGTTACAAATTACCTGAGGTACTGTCGTAGAGTACTTCCAAAATTATGCTTTACAGATTTTTTACAGCACACAATATCCCAAAAAATACAGAAAAAAATGAGTTTTGACAAAATTTTCAATTATTATGATAATTTAAAACTTAAAAAAAAGGCTTGATTCGTTAACAACACATGTCACAGGATAATTCTTTTACTCTCTAATTGGATATTTATGTTAAATTAGTTATGAAGTTTGCATTTCGACTCCGTCTCATCAGAATCCGAACCTATCTTAGTGACAGGACTAAGCTAGTGCCGGAGCACGATAGCACTATTTGTGTTTCTGAGCAAAACCCTAGTCCTGCATGATGTCTCGCGAGAATTCCATAGGTATTTCAGTTATAGGTTTTGTGCTCTTCACGCGCAAAGATGGTTTTAAATGAAATGATAACATACAGAGTAACCATCCGCAACATCACAACATTAAGTTCAGTGTTTAATTAGATCTCGAATCAAGCTTAAGGGTAGTATCTTTAACCCTTGTGAAGGCAAGCTAAAATCCTAACATTAAAGGGCAAGCCGGGCCTCTCAGGCCCGTCTAAATTCAAGCTCCTTTTTGCCGTTCTCATATAGAAAGGTTATGCAATCGGTCGAAATTTTGACTTTTTAACCGAGACCCGCAGGGTCTTATACCATTCGACTTAGTTCGTCGAGATCGTAAAATATCTGTATATGTGTGTGTGTATGTATGTATGGATGTATGTATGTGGCAAATAATCTCACCGATTTCTCTCTGAGGTGGCCGATTTGTACAAATTTAGTCTCAAATGAAAGGTGCAGCCTTACCATCGGTCGCTATTGATTTTTTTATTGATCCGACTTTCGGCTCTGGAGTTACGTGTTGAAGAGAACAATCACACAGCAAATTTCCATGGAAACTGATACCACCATGATGTCCAAACGATACAATATATATTAAAATATGTGCAACATTACTTGGCTTTGCATGTCTAGATCATTAATGACCCACCGAAGGCACTTCGACCACATTGGCCAGCTATGGTGGTTCTTGATGCCCCGGGGGAACTTACCTAAGATAATGTCATACCTATTTCTCAGCGAATTCTTTACAGATTTTTACAAACTTGGTTTCAAATGAAAGGTACAGCATTCCAATTGGCTGCTGTTGAATTTCTAATTGATCCGACTTCCGGTTCCGGAATTACAGGATGATGAGTACGAACACGCAGCAAATCCCGATTTCAGCGTATAAGGCGATGGATGTAAAAAGGTCAAATTTTTTTTCCAAAGGTGAATACTCGGAAGATCACGTCGACTGTCGATTGGTTCTGAGCTCCATTTCGTTTGAACACGACCAATAAATGTTTCTGTGTTGCTATTAATTTCTTCTAATGCATAACCGGAGTACACATTCATATTTTTCTGCATCAGATTCATCGTCGGAAGCAATATCATTGACATCTTCTTCCTCGCTTTGCAAATCAGTTTCGGAATCGTCTGCTGTTGAATTTGCTCGAATTTCTTCCATTATTTCAGATTCTTTGAGACGATTGAAAACATGGGTATATCGTCTTATAGGCATTTCAATGTTTTGTTGCTTTTAGACCCTACAATTTGAATAATTACGCCAACTATAACACAAAGAATAGAAAACAAAAATAGACAATAACGACAGAGTTAGGTTATGTTGTATCCAAATAATTATCAAGTAGACCACAGTGGGTGAAATAAAAGTATTTATCCAAAAAATATGACACACTGCCAGGCCCGGCTTGCTTTTTTGTGAATGTAAAAAATTCAAACATAGCTGCTCATCACTCCATAGATGAAAATTTCACAATTCTTTATTTTTGTTATAGATTTCAAAGCTACTTATCAAAATTCCCATGCCCAAGCTTATACTGCATACACATTTTTTTGTAACTAAAAACATGTAAAGTGCCGGGCCTCTGAGACCCGGTTGCCTTTTTGAGGGTTAATCCTGTCATGTGCATGTTGTTTATACACAACAACGTTTTTAAACTGCTGTAACTTTTGGTTTAAACAATATTTGCTTACAAAAACAAATAAACCCAATAGCTGGGACTATAATATTTCAATTGAGTACTAACAGCTAAAATAAACATAAATTCGTAAACCTGAAGTTATTGTAGATAACCTGATTGGGTTCCGCTGAAGCAGTGCTGCTAGGAACAATCTCAGTTAACGATGAAAAATGAAAATCTACTATGACTTAAAATATTATTAAAAATTGATATAACCTACCAATTTATACTGTCTTCGACTACTTTTTCCATTGCAATCATTATAGGAAACTTGTATAGAGTATCGACAGCAACTTTTTGCGCTGTTAGAAAAGCAGATACATTGATCAGAACAACTTTTTCGTATTTCTTTACCCCAATAGTATCAAGGAAAAATAGTTTTGGAACTCTACATGCGCTAAGGAAAAGTTGGGAATAAGACAGACTCAAATTTAATATTTTGTAACAACACATACACATCTTGTTGTAGTATGCAAGGCTTAAAACTGTGCGAAGTAGCGGTAATATGTATCGGACAAACATTCCCTTCCTGCTCCCAGAAGATCTACATTGTGCGATTCCGGCATCGGCATTGATTGTGTATTGTATTCGATTAAAAATATTACATCGCACAGACTATAAACTATTTTTAATTTGAATGACTCTGTACTTATACTATAATCAAAAATATGATAAACGTTGCTGAAGAGCTGGCGGCAAACATCCAGTGGATTATTCTGGCTACGGTACTATACGAAGCGTGCGATGTGTTGAGCGCCGAACGCCTGGAATGTTGAAATCAAGCTTTGCTAAAAGCGCAGGGCAAGTCGAAGATGAAGAGTCGTTGCAGAAAAATTCGCTTATTTCGCAGCGTGTGGAGATTGATGGGAGCGCAGCGATCTTCGTATAGAGTTAGTAGTAATCGCTTTTGCCAGGGCAGCCGACGAAGGTCAGTATGCAGGGAACAATACGCATTGCAAATTATTCCCTAACATGTTGGCCCAAAGTACATTTGCAATTTTAATTCCGATTCGATAACAGAGTACGATAACGGAACCCACGAACTATCTGATATGCTTCTGCTTAGATCAATAAAAAGCAATCAATATAGCGACGCATTTACTATGCCACTGAATTATTTCGTATGCGTGTGTTCGGGTAGTTCACTATGAAAATGTGATACTTGTACCTTATATATGGCATATGGTCTCATACAGAAGTTAATATTGTGACCACTCCTTTCGCTTTAAAACAGAAAAGAGGATTATGGTGCAAATACTTGGAGATTCACTACAGCGATAATAAATTACTTCCGGGGAACATCATCTGAGAGGTGCTACCTGTAAATGTAGGTAGTGTGACCACAGGCTAACAAACTCAACACTCCAAAACAATGCTTCGCCTGCTTTAACGGTTATTTTGAATCTATTTTTAGTTATAACTGTAGTCGCATTTGCGATGATGTCACCACTGACATATGCACAAGTATGTGGAGGAGAGGTCACCAGTGAAAAGCTTCCCAAGTCTAATGGGTGTTTGGGACCGTGTCTAAGAGGTGGAGCTGATATTGTGGGAAATTTGGCAGAACGATATTTTTTTGAGAAATTTTCTCATACACGCATAAAAAAGATTTGTAGGTTCAATAAAATTATGCATTAAATTCAATAAATTAAATTATTGGTCGGGAGACAATAAAATTATTTATTGAATTCAATAAAATTTATTTATTGTTTCAATAAAACAAAATTATCGTTCCGTTTTTCAATAATTATTTTAATGAAATTAAAAGAAAATTATTGATACTAAAAATGTATTTATTGAAAGCAAAAATTTGTTGTTGTTCTAATAAAAAAATATTTTCAAACCAATAAGTTTGTTTGTTAAAGTGATAAACAATAAGTGATTTGATTCAATAACACATATTTTTGGTTTAAATATGCTAATTTTTTCTGCGTGTAGTGTTAATGAGCATTCATATCACTAGCTATGTCGAATGATCAAGTCTACTCATAGGAAATGTAATCCTTAAGAGAATAGAATACACTCGCGAGCAAATTTGATCCAGTTCTAACCTCAACATTAA
Source organism: Topomyia yanbarensis (assembly GCF_030247195.1). Classification (NCBI taxonomy): domain Eukaryota; kingdom Metazoa; phylum Arthropoda; class Insecta; order Diptera; family Culicidae; genus Topomyia; species Topomyia yanbarensis. The sequence continues at coordinate 39,153,269 of NC_080670.1, forward strand.
ACCAGATTCTGATTGGTCGCTTTGTCAATCAAGACCTTTCATAATATTTACAAAAGGGTCGCGTGATGCTAAATCTATTGTGAGTACTTTTTAACAGGCTTCATTTTACTCATCTTTGTAACGAAGAGATAGGGAAATATTTTACCCGCATATAACATGAGTTTTTTGGGAGCGCATTTTTTGCCCAGTAACTAGGAGAGCAGAGAGAAACCACATGCTCTCATTGCTGAATCCTCTTGCTTGTGACAGAGCAAACCTTTATTAGATGCTCTGCTTTTACCTCATCATAGTCTGGCGGAGCAACGGAGATCAACTGCTCAGTTGGCAGATGAGAATAAAATAGTTTTCTCTTTACTCCCAAGGGAACCATATTTAGTTCGCTTCACATCAGTGTTCGAATATTTTACTCGGCTTTCATAATAAGTATGCATGTTTTACCTTCTGGAATAGTAAAGATGTTTGAATTGGCAGCTTCCAGTTCAAAATCGCTGAACAACATTAAGGGGTTACACCAATGTAGAGCTCGAACAAATGGGCATATTTCGCATTTTTTTCTTGGCACGGCCTGAAAACTATCTCCCGTAATTTTAAACCTAGAGCCAAAAATTTTTTTTCGATTTTTTTTGAGTGAAAAAATGCCGAAAATACCATTAAAATCGAAACAAATTGTTAATTTAACGAAAATTAAGCAATAAGAAATTAAAATCCTACATACGTTTCTGGAGAAATCAATTTCGAATATGCTGTGAAAATTTCAAATCAATCAAAAGCCATTTGTTCGACTTGTATTTCCGGCCAACTCAAAAAAGTGGGTTTGAGGTTTACACAGAGGGCGTTGCGGAAGAATTGATAATTTGAACATTTATATATCGTATTCGTCTTCCATTTTTGGGATATAATTTTTAACATCCTAAAACACATTTTAGACTAATAAGTATAAATTCGACTTTTTAAAAATTCTACTGTGGTGTAACCACATAAATGCCTATTAGACTGATAGGATGTTGAGACTATTTTCAACCTATTTATATTATAACCCTACTCATTTGAAGCCTTTGGTTAAAGCAGCGTCTGCCATATTTCTTCATCTCATTACCGTAAATAGCAGGGTGAAAATTAGGACACTCGAATTAAGTTTTCGTTGCGTATTTTACCATTTTCCGCCTTAATCCGATCTTTGCCATAATAAAATCAACGTTTTCTTCAAATCATTCTCAAGGTCATGTTTAATAAAAAGTGTCCTAATGTTAGTGTAATGCTCAAATATCTATTAATTTGCTCCACCAAATGTGCATTGATTACACGCTTAGTTTGAATTATAGAGTATTGGAAAATTTTACTTGTGTTTTCAACAGCAAGCCATTCGGTAGTCAATTTTGTAAACCAATTCTGGTAGCAAACTCTCCGCCATATTCTTTTTTATCCAAACGTCAAAAATACTCAGCGAATTTTCAGATGAGGATTGCTAACTTGTTCAGCAATTTGTTCATTAAATTTGGTAGTGGTAATTAATTTACCAGCTTTTAAAGGTTGTACAGAAAATTATAATTCGAACCAAAGTAATCTTACATTTCCTGAATTTGATTACGAATTTTAGCCCGGAATTTCTGAACACAAAACATTCTCATTATCAAAAAAAATGCTTGCTCGTAAAAATCTTCAATAAATATCAATAAAGCCGAATTATTTCTACTTTTTCGCGACTGAATCTACACTTCCTTGCACTATCAAGCTTCTAATTATTATACTTGCGAGTCAAATCCTTTATCCAAAATCGTCATGTGTAAAATTACCCTAGTCAAGGAATTAATACACCTCAAACATAATGACAACCACAAAAATCTCACTATTACTGCTTTCACTGGGTTCTGTTGAAAATTTATGGTTTTACGAAAGACTAAGAAGTATTCGCAATGTGCAAACACGTCGTGTTAAGGGGTTATATATGTTGAGGTCGGCCAAAAAATACGAAATTTTTTTTATTCTTCTATCGTAATGCTCAGCAGAAGAATGTTACCTCAAATTTTTATAGAGATCGGAGCAGTGGACGCAAAGTTATAGCGTTTTTCATCTTGCTCCTTTATGGAGGTGCTGCTTATCCTTGAAACTTTATACGCGATTATCTCGAAATCGTGTTTCCCAAAAGCGTCTTTGCGGTGACTACGATTGCCGGAAAAGTTTTCAACCAATCTCAAAACTTTTTTTTTGACTTGTTCGTAATTTATTTGCCGTGTCCTGGAATGATTCCATTTTTTCTTCAAAATTTTCAAATATTATTGTTATAAATTTTATAATTTTTTTCAGGTGAAAATAGTGATTTTTTTGGAAAAAATCGTCCCCGTTTCCAAAAAGAAGAATTTTTTAATCGATATTTCAAGGGCACCATAGGTACATATACTAATGATTTTTTTAGTTTGATGGTTTCTGTTAAGCTGTTGGACTGGAATCGTAGTCACGGCAAACCTCTAAAAAAACGCGTTTTGCGGCAATTGCTATGCTTCGACAATTATTAATATTTTTTTATTTTCTCAAGTGGATTTTGCAAATTGGACATTGTACTACGCTAAACGTATAACAAGTATTTCATAAAAATGTGGCTACATATCTTTATAAAAATTCAAACTTTTCCCTTTTTTCCCGCATCTCAACATATAAAAACCAGTGGCGGATCCAGGGGGAGGGTCCTGGGGGTCCGGACCCCCTCCGAAATTTTTTAACCTTTCGAGAAATTTTAAATTAGTTTTAATTTTATACTAGTTTCAAACATAAAATCATTTGAAACCAAATTTTACGACCAAAACTGATTTTCATTAAATGAGCTTTTGACGTATAATTTATTGTACAATGTTCATTCCAAAATCAAAATTTCGGACCCCTCCCGAATTTTTTTTCTGGATCCGCTCCTGATAAAAACCCTTTATGTTTTTCTCCGAAAATGGCGATTTGACAGATGGTTTGTTGTACGTGTTTTGTGTGTTTTTGACGAGATTCGATGATGTTTAACTTTTTGCCGAACAAGTTAGTATTTTACTGAATGGTGGATAATTTACCGAAAAAAAGCAAAAGTAATAATAAATTCAATTAAAAATATTCCAGGTTTTAGCAGCAAATTATTCGTAAATCTACCGAAGTCGCTGAAAAATGAATACGCTTTCGCAATTTTTTAAATCAATTGCTGATCTCCGTTAAATATTACTGTGCAAATCGTCAAATGAAATTACTGAACAACTTTGGGTTGGATTAGTGTGTACATATAAATGGCTGGTTTGAATATGCAAAGCCTAAATAAAGCACTCATTTGATATAAAATATATCCATTCTGTTGTTTTTCGAAACCATCTTAATTTATTGGCATTTTTTAAAACATGCTCTTTCTGTGACTGAGCATCTGACGAGGAACACTCCCTCTTGAATTGGGCGAGAATTAATACTTTCGCATCCCCCCGCGAACGCAAAAAATCCCTTGATTCTCGAGAGCGTGTTCTCTTGCTTTCGGTGGGAGCTAGTAAACAGCCCTGCTGCGTTTAACTGCTTGCAAAAGAGAAAATGAGCTAATATTTTTAAGAACATCAATATGTGATGATATCGACACAGATCTTTCATTAGGGCCTAAGTCGCATTGTACTTAAATGGAGAAAAATCAGTTTCAATATTCGGCGATGCTTTTCTAAATGTAGTTTTTATTGTAGGCATAAATTACTTTATGACCATGTTTTTCCGGAAGCATCTTTAGTTAAACCTTATGACAATATAACAAAGAATTTAATTTCTATGTGCTTTTAGTGGGTAGAAACTAAAAAAATGCTTACGCCCAATTTGCATCCCAGTCGTGATTTCGCCCTTCAGCAACCACCATCTGCGGAAGGGCTAAACCGTGTACAAAATTTTCAGAAGGGCGCGGTAAATGGGCTAAACTGACTCTGTCTTGCTGGGTAGGGCTGGGTAAATGGGCGAGCTTGACAGTATACTTTTTTATAGGGCTCAGCAAATGGGCGCATAGAAAGCCAATGTAAATGTAAGGTCGCGTGCATCTTTTCTTCGAATTACATGAAAATATTGAAATATTCGAATGTTTATGTGAAACAACTATCGAGTAGACATGATCATAGTAGATATTGTTTATCATTTATATAATAGAACCGCCGTTTAAAGAATAATTTTGTGTACGCCCGGTTCTGTCAAAAAATATAAGTTTAGCCTTAATATTCCATATGAGGATAAGGGCCTAAGTCGAAATCTCGAAGAAAATGCATGTGTCGCCGTTTTGTTTTCTTTAATTATAAATCGAACTAAAAACCATTTTAACTAATTTTCACCTCAATCTTGTAGTATTTTTATCGCATAATGTCATAATAGCGAAAACGCAGTTTGTTTACATTTGCGTTTTAAGCCCTAATGAAAGATCTATGCCGATATAGCTGTTCTTGCCGTTAGAAGAAAAAACATGGTTTCGAGAAAAACACCATTTAGAAGCCGTCATTTTTTCGAAGAAAAAAAAATCATTTTCTAATTATCGATAAATAACGAATAAAAGATCAAAAGCAGAAGTTTGTATGTCTTTTAATTTTTCCACATAAAATTCTCAAATATTGCTTTGATTTTCCGCCGAATCCAGGAGAAGGTGCCCTTAAAGTGTACTAAGATGCCCTCCACAAATGTTTAAAGAAAAATTAAAAAATGTAAACAAACACCATGTAATTTATTCACATCTTTCAGCAAGGGATTTGAAACATTTTCTCTTAGTAATGTCGTTAAATAAATTAATCAGCTTTACTTACGTCGCCTAATGTATACATTTTTCGATATGGTATTTATGAATGGCAATCGACCGTAAAAAGACAATCACAGACAGAGTAATATTTTTGAAGTATCCATTATCGGTTTCTTATAGCTAAGATGAGGAAAATATGGGAATAATGCATATTTCGGTAAGTACTTTTTTTCGTGACTCCTATTATATTTTGAAAGCGAACCTGTGGTGATCGTTGGATTTGTTTAGCAAATGATGTGCATTTCGAAACAAAGACATGATAGTAAATCTAATGCTTGTTTTTATTAATACATATACTCTAGAATGCACCTTACAATAACGATTTAACTAAATTCTGACGAAAATTTAAATTTCTTTCTGATGGATGTACAATACTTATCTCCTACAACTCAGGCATGAGTAATATTTATTTACATTGCACGATTGGTCTGCTCAATAAGGTATTTTTGGCTTCACGCTAATCGTCTTTTTCCCTATTCTCTTTGGTGTAAATCAAATGCGAATCTCGTTGGTTTTACAGTAAGACGTGACAATCGTCTCCTTCAACATTCTTCTTTTCGCACATTTTCACCCTGCCGAAATCTTCCGAACAGTGTTGCCTTTTTTGAAAATGGATTATTGTTAATTTATTTTATGCATGCAATATTTTGTATCTTGAATCCATTATATTGTTGAAGGGTACCGTTTTTCCATGTCATGGATGATTAGTGAGATTTGATGAAGCCATTTTCTAGCAAATTTTAGATTATGGTTTGGTTTCTTTCTAATTTTTGTTAAACTTGATCAACCACGTATACGGCAAATGAGTGGTAGATACTTTCTCTACTTTGCGGCACAATTTCTGTTCAACTTAATCATTTTTACTCTTCTAACTATAATAATTTTATTTGTCAAAAGTAATAATTACAATATTTTCCTATGAATATAGCAACACTGCCAAACATCATTTCGCTACCCTGCAGTAACATTGCGTACGGTGCAAAAAGTCAGAATCAACCAATCAGAAGCTGGAACATTCTGAGGTAAAACTGGAACAAAAACGGTTTATATTTTCATCTTCATTCTTTTCAACACGATAAAAACAAACTGGCGCCCGTGCAGACGTTTTGTCTAAGATTAGGTGCGCGAGGAATTCCAAAACTGCGTACAGCCTGCTGTCTCCGGATCGATCTGAAACACAAAACTAATAAAAAGGCTCTAAAGTAAACTAAATTTATTGGTGGAATGACCTAAAAACCGATTAAGAAACTTCAAATTTGACGTATTGTGCCTTGCAGGATAATCGCTCGATATGCGATTATATGAAAGCTCAACTGAGATAGGCGCGTGACAGCCGCCTATATAAATTTATAGGCAGCTTTTTCCTTGAAGCTTTCGAAAAGCACACAGCTGGCAGAAAAATAAAGCTCCACTGAAATCTGCTTGCGGAGCAACTGCGGCTATATTTGATGCGCCTTTCAGACGCCCGTAATGTGAGATTTTATTATAAGCGCGACAATAATGGTGCGATTTCAAACTTTGAGATCGACTTTTTTAAAAATAGTGATCGACTTTTTTAAAAATAGTGAATACAAAGAATTTGTAGATTTTATAGGTAATTCCTCCAATGAAAATGCTTTTCTTTCGAGTAAGAGGTCAAAAGATGTAGTCTTTAAACCGTTTTCAAATGAGACTGTAAGCAGTTTTGAAAAATCATGTTTTGAGATAAACGCGCTTAAAGTTTTGAGATAACTTTCGACGAATTATAGAATGTCAATATTTTGTAACAATTACATGGAATTATGGGTTTTGGACATCGCTGATTACGAATATAAAGTCAGTTTTTCGAAATTCAAAATGACCGATTCAATATGGCAGACCCCCATTAGAAAATAGATGATATTTTAGCCAAAATCGAGAAAAAAGGGTTTTGTGATTTGTAAACACGAAGTTGCGTTAATATGCGTCAAAATTTAAAAAAAATGGCGATTTCAATATGGCGGACTAAAATGTGACTTTAACAATTTTGACTAAAAGTTTTCGTTTTTCACCGTTTTCTGTGGTTACGGATAATACGGATTTTGATCCGTATTTCATGAGAATACCGTGTCAGGAATGTGTGTATCAATATGGCTATTTGATTCATGAAAATCGTGTTATTTATTAGTTCTGATCTATAAATGAATAACAAAATATGCTTATTTGAAGAAAATCCTTTCACAAAAGGGCTAATCTAAATAAATACAACGCAGCTGAACAAATTGTGGAGAATTGTGAACGAGTTTTTACACGTTGTCAAACGTAACGTACGTATGTGGATTACGATGTATACCTATTATGCGCCTCTCGCGAGACGCAAAGCTACAAGATTTTTTCTGTGTTGTATATACATATAACCCCTTAATTCAATATCATAAACAATCTGATGCTTTTTAGTGTCGCCATATTCAAAAACAACAACATAACCCAATAAACCAACCATTGGCACCGAAATAGGTTACCCCGTCTGGGTTCTGGGGAATCCCAGCTTACAAGTGGGAAATTCCCACAGAAAAATCCTTTACTCGCATCTGCTTACACCCCCGTATGCAACATCCATCCGATCCATCTGTGGCAAAATCGGGATTTCCCCAACCGCCTTTTAATGACCGCTCTCGAAAGTGCAAGAGACAAACGTTTTTTTAATGAATGAATTTTCGTTCGCCTTTCAGGTGATACGGCGACAAGTTGGTAATGTACCTTACCAGCTTACCTGGGCCAAACATTAAAAGTTCACCACACTCACTCGGTGCTCCCGGGTAGGAGGTGTGAACCTTATGCACCGGCTCAGCTCAAACGCCCTCTAAAACGTGCGCAGGCAGGCTTACGAGATACGGGGCTACGCAGAAAATTGGTCGTTGCCGGGTGATGATGGTTTTATGTGGGTATTGCAGGCTTGTGCTGTGCAGCAATCACAAGCAAAAAAAAGGGCACCAGCATCTGCCTTCCTGTTGAAACTCGGATAGACGCCCGCCCAAGATTTACTATTTCGGTGGACATAAATTTGCTCGCCGGTTGTTGGGTTAGACACGCTGAAACGGGATGAAATGGATGAGGAAGAGAGTGGAAATTGCTGGACCAGTCAGACAGACAGGAAGAAGGCATTGCAAAATAAATATTTTCCTGGCTTCGAATGGGCGGAATAATTCCTAGCTGTATTAGAGGGGCAAAAGGAAGGCAACGATGAATGGGCCAGTTTCGTTGCGCCTTGCCAAGGTGGCAGCCCCGGCACACAGTAATAATGACACTCATAATGCAGATTTTAGTACCTTTAGTGACTGACTGGCCGGGAGAGGGATTCGGAACAGCAAAACTGAAGAAAAGAATGTTTTATGAGTTAGTTTTGCCTCCCGGCAATCGAGAACAATAGCGACGGAATTAATATGGATCGTATAATAAATTCTCGCCAGGTACAGCAGGCCCAGACGCGGGTTTGTTCAGAACTACCCAGAGCGGAAATCGGAACGGGAAATTTTGGCTAGTAAGAGCAACCGGAAATACGAATATCAAATCGTAATTGGATCAGATTTGGGCTTATTATTTGTTAAAAGTTGTAAACGGTATATTATAGATTTTACAGTCCCCACTTAGAATTGAACTAAGACATTGAATCATGATTTTATATTCGTCATTATTTGGTCATATTTATTTGGTTTCAACATGAATAAAAAACACTTTCTTTGCGAATTGTTTCTAGAAATTTGCGTGAAGCGAATTGATCAAAACTTTGTACATTATAGTATACTATTTCAATGACATTCTGTATTTTTTCTGTGCAAAAATATCGACAAATGGTTCGGTGACGAAGCTTTTTGTAGAACGTGTTTTATTCCAGAGACGTTCTACAAAAACCTTCGTCACCGAGACATTTGCCGATATTTTTGCATAGAAAAATTACAGAATATTATTGAAATGATACACTATAATTTACAAAAGTTTTCATCATTTCGCTTCACGTAAAGTTATAAAAAAATCGCAAAGGAGCGTTTTTTTCACGCCGAAACCCTTAATAAAAAGCTACAGATTTGTCCATACGAAAAGTTGTTTTGAATATATGTGAATAGAATTCCTATATTTACATATCCTTCTGTTTCATAATTTTTTTTTTTGGTTTACGTATTTTATTACTCATTCTTCTCGATCATGCACGAATATGCAAGAATAGTAGATATTGTCGCTGCAGCACTATTCTGCAATGCGCTGAACAGTCCAGCGACGCGAAGATTTCTAGCGACGTCAGTGGAATTGTCATTTCATGTTTTGACATTTTTGTTTTGAAATAAAGAAATATATTCTGATCTGAATAAATAATATTTAAATTTCAAGATAAAAGCAAGTGATAATTGATCGTTAGCTAAATAGTGGTATAAATATGGCCAATGTCATCATTCATGCAGTCCAACAACAGCATGCAGAACCAAACACCGTGTACACCGTGCCCTTTATGCACATTATTATTTGGGAATGAGCAAAAAAGATATTGCTACAATTTACGGCAAGAGCTTGTCCACAATTTATTCGTGGTTAAGAAAGTTCGAAAATGAGGGTGTCTACCAACGGAAAAAGCGGATCCAAATCTACAAGAAGTTCAACGCGGAAATGAGATTATGGTTAGTGCAATTGTACCAGGAGCATCCTTTGCTATTTTTGGACGAAGCTAAGGAGAAGTTTCAGAAGCACTTTCAAATAAGCATAAGTGTTTCCTCGGTTTGTTTCATTCTGCATGAAGCTGGACTCTCGTGGAAGACGGTCGAAAGAAGGGCAATTCAAATACGGGAGGCAGAGATTGTTAGATTCATGCAAGAGCTTCTGGCTATTCCGTGGGACATTTATAATTTGGTGTTCTTGGACGAAGTGAGTTTTGACAACAGGGATATGTTACGCCGTAAGGGATATGGTGTTGTGGGGCAAAAAGTTATTTACAGTGGTGAATTTTGCCGCAGACCACGTTTATCTTTCTTGTGTTTCTTGGGATCAGACCGAATTTTGGATAGCTTTTGGACGGATGGAACGTTTAACCGCACTAAATTTTTTGACTGCGCTCGCGAGTTCGCATAACGAAATCCGAAAGTCTATCAATATCCAGGATTCCATTCAGTTTGGATAATGGATGGTGCAAGAATTCACTGCGATGCTAACATTATTAGATATCTGCGATCAATAGGCATAATACCAATATTCCTTCCGGCGTACTGTCCCTTCTTCAATCCCATAGAAATAGTTTTCGGTCTTATCAAAAAACGCTTGCAACGAACACGACAAGAGAATACACCAATTATGAGTGACGTATGCGAAACTATAAGCTATTTCAATCAATATTCCTGTGAAAGCCCGTTGGCTCATTGCGGTTACTATTACGGGAGAAATTTCTACCCAGAAAAAGGACTACAACAAGATCCAGCGAATATAGGTTTGAACATGACTCCTGAGTGACTGTGTTATACTATCTCACAATTTATACTACAATTCCAAAAATAGTTGGATTATTGGATTAAATACATAACTAATTTACTAAAATAACGTTGATTATTTATTATTCAAAATAATATTAAAAAGAAAGTCAGTTTTCCAAGTGCTGCAGAAGCGCGCGAATCGGGTAAAGCATCAGTCCTATTCTGATGATGATATGAATTATGTGTGATCGATGTCCGGACAGTTTGTCACACTATCAGCAAAAACCTTACTTAGCTCTGACTCCACCGGACGCACTGCGGATTGCACAGCAACAATAATCTCCTCTGCTGATCTTCCCTTTGAAATAATTTCCTCCAGCTTCTGCGCAACATTTGACAAAATGGAAACCGCTGAAGTAACTCCGTTATATATTTCCTCAACGTCTTTTAACCAGCCCCCATTCACTACTTGTGCAACCGATGCACCACGATGAACGGATTGCAATCTTGCGGCTTCTGAAACACCTGTCCACATGAAATATTTGGCGAGCTCGAATGGAGGCGAAGATGCCTTCTTCATTTCCTCCTGTTTGTGCGCAGCTGACGAGTGAATTGTATTGGCTCACAATAACCAAGAACTATGGTGACCTTCCAATTCAGGATGACTCTGTTTTAACTCAGTGGCTAATTCCGCATCATCACGGGTGGAATGGGCTCCAGAACGATCGGGATTGTTTGGTGACATTAATTGTTTGAGGACCATCTGATACTGAGCGTTGGTCTCGACGTTTACGGAGTATGCATACATGAAAATTTTGATTTGGTTGTCTCTCTATGATGTAAGCAAACGAGACGACACTGCAGAAGTAGTATACGCCTTCCTTTTCACCTGGTCTTGCAAAGTCACAAACTTTTCAATATCTTCACGGTCCGGTTTTGGCTTTTCAGCCCATTTCGGCCCATTGTTATCAAATTCTATTTGCCTCGATACATGCCTGGCAGCAAATTTCCAAATGCAATCCATCACATCCTTTGGAGAATCTCCAACAACCGTTCTGGTTCCTACTACTCTAGGGCGCATTTGTCCACGGAATAACCGACGAAAGAATAAGCCTTCGAAGAAGTACAAATATTTCTCCTGAGCTACTTCCAGCATATTAACATCATCGTCTTTTGAAGGGTCAAGATCTTGAAATCCAACTGGGGGATCTTCAATTAAGTCATTCTGAACATGCAACGAGTCTTGGAAAGAAGGTGAAGAGGGTTTCCATTGTTGAGAAGGAAAATCTTCAGTGTCCGTATCTTCAAGGCCTTCCAAATATTCCTCCTCCTCGTATCTGTTTGTAACAGTTCTGCATAAGTTATGAAGGAATTTGTATCTCGAAATGTAAATGTTACACGTTCTCGTTAGATTCCATTTGTTATTAAACCTCACATATAAAGCAGCAAGAACCACCTACTGTAAATGAATAAAATAAACAAAGAAATTTTCATCAATAAAACTATAGTAAATCTCATATTTTGCGTTGTCATGGTTATAGTCGACATGCTGCTAAAAATCAATCACTTTCTTATTTATTTCAATCATGTGAGATCATGACAAATGAATATCATAATATAAAACTTTTAAATGCGATTGTATGGCTCTAATTTGAATTTTTTTCCTTAAGAATCACAAAAAGATTGGTTTTGAATTATTTGTTTATAATCAACACATTTAACAAAGTCTACACTACATCAAGAAACTATGAACTTCGCTGGGGTAACGTATGCTGACTAGCGACAAGTCGCTTCTGATTTTTATCTGCAGACACAATAATGTTTTCAGGAATAAATCGCAGTATCGTCGGTGGTGACCATCTTTCCGGTTACTTACATCTTAAACAAAAGTGATATGAAACATATCACATTTCGATACAAAAATAATCGCAGCTTGAATCATTCTATCATTTATTAAAAATATTCTGTTTAGTCAATTTAATTTTTTCAGATATTTTATTAAATGAAACAAAGCCTTCGTTTGATGTTTAAAACAAGCCGGTTTGTTTCTTACTTTACCTAACTCAGATAAAAAAGAGAGGCAACATTTGTGTGTGAATAGTCCAACCGATCTTGTTCGCTCTGTCATACCGTTCTAAAGCAAATACAAATAGGTAGTTTATGTGGAATATAGTATATAGGGGAATAGATTAATACAAATGCTTTAGATGCTACTTAGTAAAATGGACAAAAATTCAAGTCACTTGTTATCTCGTTTTCTCTTTCGCAATTTTGATGATTTTCCTCCGTTATTTTTTATTACCTGTTTTGGGAAACACGTTAGATTTCTATAGTAGGTTGGAGATCCCTAAAAAAAATATACACGAACTTTAACCCATACAGTCCAACGATACCACATATTGTTTGAATGATACCCTGAACAGGTCATTAGGCTCTCAAATCATACTTTCCTTACCGTTCAGGCTAGAGACAACAACTCTTGCTGTATGCAGAAGCCGTCTCCACTCCACTCGGTCCATTACTGTTAGTTGCCAGCCTCGCAGTCTTCGAAGGGTCCTCTATCTGGGCAATCCGCCGTGCTCACTGTCCCAGTCTTCTTGTTCCTGTAGGGTCGCCCTCAAGAACAATCTTTACCGGGTCGTCGTCAAACATTCTTACGACGTGTTCAGCCCACCGCAAACGTCCCATTTTTGCGGTATGCGCGATGAATGATTCTTCCAGCATCTTATGCATCTCATAGTTCATTCGCCTGTCTTCCATCTGCACGCCACCATAGATGGTACGCAACACCTTTCGTTCGAAAACTACAAGGGCGCGTTGGTCCTCCACGAGCATAGTCCAGGTCTCGTGGCCAAAGAGGACCACCGGTCTAATCAGTGTCTTGTAGATAATCGACATCGTGCGGCGGCGAATTTTGTTCGACCGGAGCTTCCTCCGCAGTCCAAAGTAGACATGATTTTCCGCCAAGATCCATCTCTGAATTTCTCTGCTGGTATCATTGTCGGCGGTTACCAGTGAGCCCAAATACACAAATTCGTCCGCCATCTCCGAACTCGGGATGTGAGGTTCACATTGTCGTCTCTAGAACCTCTTCCTCTCATGTATTTTGTCTTCGAAACGTTGATGGCAAGTCCAATCCTTCTGGTTTCAGCTTTCAGTCGTTTCCGACGTTTCCGACATCGCCTCAAAGTTCCATGCCATTATGTCAATGTCGTCGTCGAAGCCAAGAAGCTGGACGGACTTCCTGAAGATCGTGCCACTCGTGTCTATCCCCGCTCTCCTTATTACACCTTCTAACGCAACGTTGAACAGCAGGCACGATAGACCATCACCTTGCCGCAACCCTCTTCGAGATTCAAAGGGACTCGAGAGTGTCCCTAATACTCGAACAACGCATATCACCCGATCCATCGTCGCTTTGACTAATCGTGTTAACTTATCCGCAAAACCGTACTCGTGCATTATCTGCCATAGCTGATCTCGATCGATTGTGCCATACACCGATTGGAAATCGACGAACAAATGATGTGTGGGCACGTTGTATTCGCGCCACTTCTGCGGCTCTTAAATCATACGATGTTTATTAGGGATGGTATTTGAAACCAGACTTCCCAAAAGTACTGTATCTGTACTACTGTCGCTCTGCAAAGGAATGTAGATATCTCTATGTGTGCTCAGCGCTCTGTTACTACCAGGGATACCAGGGATATCTTCCAAATGTCTTCACATTGCATAAAAATGTCTTCATTTGTATTCACCGTCCAGGATGCTGAATCGGTTTTTGATGTTGAGCCAGAATTCTGTCAGAAATCAGTCGAGACATCCGAAAAAAATTGTCTTCAAAATGAAAAACCCGTCTTCACAACCTTTCAAATGTCTTCAAAATGAAGACATGTCTTCACGTCTGGCATCGCTGCTTGCTACCAATGTCGTATATACAGAGGTGGCTAAAATGGTACTTTGGTAATCGTAAGATGAATCTTACATGAGTGGTATGAGTGATCTCAGAACAAATTGACTTGCTTTCGTCATACAGTTCGTTCCGCTGCCATTGAATCGTGTGAACGCCATGACTTCGACCCGTTGTGCTTCTGGATTATTTACATATTTTTGGTTGCCAACATTAGCAAACTGTGTGTTCTTATATACTACATTATCTTGTTACAGCACATTTCTCGCGTGTTTTTTGAAAAGGGCCAATAAGCATACTGTCAAAATTCGCTAGGAAATTCTGGACAAACCATTAATCGCCGATTATAAATCACATCAGCAGACGAAAGAGAAAACTTTTTTCTTTCATAAAATGTTAACATCCATTCTCGGCGAGCTACGGTTTGTCCGGAATTTACTCTCAAAGTGCATTTTGTCAGCATGCTTATTGGTCGTTTACAAAAACCACGCGAGAATTTGCTCACCAAGTCGAAACGTTATGGCAACAGCGCAATTTTGTATGAATGAATACTGTATGGAGACTTAGGGGCAGATCACTTGTGATGCATTTTTAAAAATCAGTTAAATTAAATGCATTTCTTTCCATCAAAATATTTTGCGTTGCGTGTAAGATGTCAAAACCCTACAAAAAATTAGCCCTACATTCAACAAAACGTCGAACAAAGTGAATCAGCGTAGGACGTTTGTTAAACAAACTTTTCTGCGAGAAGTGCAAAGTTGATGCAAAAATGGAAATTAAATACATTTTTTCTAATTTGATGGAAATTTGTTATACATTTCTAGAGTGATCTGCCCCTAGATGCAGACAGTCTATGGTGTGCATGTTCTGTTTACTGAATGCTATTGTGAATCTTTTCTTTAATCCACTTTGCGAATTTTCAACCGTGCGCCGCCGGGCAGTGCTTCAAATTACGCGCCCATTCAATTTGCATCGGTGCGAGTGTGAAAGCGATTTGACGTTTATTGACGTAGGACTACGTCTTTGTTTTCGATATGGGGGTGCACGTTGCAAATTCTACAAAAATGGTATGTAACGAAAAGTGGTCCAATTTTAAACGTAACATTAAAGTACTGCTGATTGATTTTTATGAAGATCTAGCACAGAGAACAGACGTCCATCTTCAGCATTCAACTTGTGTAAAATCTCTAACGGTTTCGAAGGTAGTTGGGATATCCAAACCAGGTGTGCTACTGTCGTCATGTTTTTTGAGGCTGAGTTCGACAGACTCGACAGCGGTTATTCCTCTACCCAGTCAAACTAGTCCGGAACCGGTTCGGACTTCCAGCATGAATTCCAGCTCAATTGCATCAACCGATAGAGTCGGAATCGGTTGTTTTCTTTCAGCAAGATTCCATACTGAATCCATTCATGATTTCGAACCGGTTCCGGAATGGATTTGACGGATAGTTGGGATAGGTTGGTGTGGCGGCGCTAGTGTTTATCGTATATTAATTCAAATGTTTACACACGTTTTGCCTTTCTCAATAGAAAGGTATTGCAATTGCTCTGAAAACCGACTTTTTAACGGAGGCCCGGAGGGCCGAGTGACATATACCATTCGATTCAGTTCGTCGAGTTCGGCAAATGTCTGTGTGTGTGTGTATGTATGTGTGTGTATGTATGTGTGTGTGTATGTGCGTCTGTGTGTGTGTACGCGAACACAATCTCACTCACTTTTCTCAGAGATGGATGAACCGATTTTTACAAACTTAGTCCCAAATGAAAGGTGCAACGTTCCCATAGGCTGCTATTGAATTTCTAATGGATCCGACTTCCGGTTCCGGAATTACAGGGTGATGAGTACGATCACGCAGAAAATGTCGATTTTAAGAAATTCTGCAATGAATGTATAATGGTGAAAATTTTTCCAAAATGTGACCACAACTGATTCGATTTGTAGTACTAGGTCATTAACAGCCATTCAAAGTCTCTTTGGTCACATTGGCCACCATCATCGGTTCCGGAAGCCCCGGCGGAAGTATCCAAATTCAGAGTAACAGTCACATCGGTTTCTCGGAGGTGGCTAGACCGAATCAACCAAACTTAGTCTCAAATGAAAGATGTTGCGTCCCCGTAAATGGCTATTAAATTTTATCCCCAACCGACTTCCGGTTCCGGAGTTACGGGTTGTGGCGTGCGATCACATAGCAAATTGTGATTCAAACCGATACCCCGATGGAAGCAAAAAAGGTAAAAATTTCGCTAAAATGTCTCTCAAATAACTTAACTTTGCAGTTCTAGGTCACCGACGGCCAAACAAACTTTCGTTGACTACATTGACCACCATAGACGGTTCCGGAAGTGCCCGGGAAAAGCGGCCATCTTTCATAACTAGCAAACTCATATCAGTTTCTCGGAAATGGTTGGGCCGATTTTCACAAACTTAGTCCCAAATGATAGCTATATTATCCCCACAGATGTCTGTAACATTTCGCACGGACCGCTTGTATGGTTCCGGAAATATAGACTGAACGGTCCGGTCACACATGAAATTCCCATATAAGCCGGAACTCAAATTTTTTTTCAAAGGGGGGACCCCATGAAATTTCAGAAATCGAATTCGTATTTTTGATGCCAAACATCTTTAAAATGCATGAAACGTCGAGATTTTATGTTATCTCGAAAAATTTTTTTTTTATAAAAATCGACTTTTTGGGACTTTGCCGATTTCGCACCTTTTTGCCTTTCTCAATAGAAAGGTATTGCAATTGCTCTGAAAACCGACTTTTTAACGGAGGCCCGGAGGGCCGTGTGACATATACCATTCGATTCAGTTCGTCGAGTTCGGCAAATGTCTGTGTGTGTGTATGTATGTGTGTGTGTGTATGTGCGTCTGTGTGTGTGTGTACGCGAACACAATCTCACTCACTTTTCTCAGAGATGGATGAACCGATTTTTACAAACTTAGTCCCAAATGAAAGGTGCAACGTTCCCATAGGCTGCTATTGAATTTCTAATGGATCCGACTTCCGGTTCTGGAATTACAGGGTGATGAGTACGATCACGCAGAAAACGTCGATTTTAAGAAATTCTGCAATGAATGTATAATGGTGAAAATTTTTCCAAAATGTGACCACAACTGCTTCGATTTGTAGTACTAGGTCATTAACAGCCATTCAAAGTCTCTTTGGTCACATTGGCCACCATCATCGGTTCCGGAAGCCCCGGCGGAAGTATCCAAATTCAGAGTAACAGTCACATCGGTTTCTCGGAGATGGCTAGACCGATTCGACTAAACTTGACCTCAAATGAAAGGTATTGCGTCCCCGTAAGTGGCTATTAAATTTTATCCCCAACCGACTTCCGGTTCCGGAGTTACGGGTTGTGGCGTGCGATCACATAGCAAATTGTGATTCAAACCGATACCCCGATGGAAGCAAAAAAGGTAAAAATTTCGCTAAAATGTCTCTCAAATAACTTAACTTTGCAGTTCTAGGTCACCGACGGCCAAACAAACTTTCGTTGACTACATTGACCACCATAGACGGTTCCAGAAGTGCCCGGGAAAAGCGGCCATCTTTCATAACTAGCAAACTCATATCAGTTTCTCGAAAATGGTTGGGCCGATTTTCACAAACTTAGTCCCAAATGATAGCTATATTATCCCCACAGATGTCTGTAAAATTTCGCACGGATCGCTTGTATGGTTCCGGAAATATAGACTGAACGGTCCGGTCACACATGAAATTCCCATATAAGCCGGAACTCAAAATTTTTTTTCAAAGGGGGGACCCCATGAAATTTCAGAAATCGAATTCGTATTTTTGATGCCAAACATCTTTAAAATGCATGAAACGTCGAGATTTAATGTTATCTCGAAAAAATTTTTTTTATAGAAATCGACTTTTTGGGACTTTGCCGATTTCGCACCTTTTTTCAGTTCAATATTACCGTGGCTGTTTTTTCTTTTTCAAAATTTTAGAACTCGAATAATGATTTATTTTCCTGTATATAGTTGTCATGTGATGTATGATAATAAAATGTAATATATGCATTTAAAAGTTTTTAATGAGTATAAACAACGCACACATTCTCGTGATTCATGATTGAGAAAGGCACAATTGCACCGCTAGGTGGATTAAAATAGGTTTTTTAACATATTTTTGTTCGATCATGGATGTCTGTTCTCTGTGGATCTAGTATGCGATGTTGACATAAAACGTCTTGTAGGTTTAAAGCATTCTCAATTCCTTCTTTACAATGGCCATTTTTGGCAACTTAACAGTGAGATGACACTTTTGATTGCATTATTAACCTATATGAAAATGTTTATTGATTGTTTATTAAATATGGAATTTTAAATTCGTTCTTAACTCAAAATCATTTCTAATTTACATTGAATGAGGTTATTACATATTATGTATTGTATAATAAACATATCAAAATCGAAATTTTAACTTTCAAGACAATAGAAACGATGATACTATGGACGAAAGCGACGATCAAAGTAGCAGATTGAATGACCCTTTGGGCGTTGTCAGACGACACCGGAAATGCTCCACCGCCTAGTAAAACAATCTGAGGCAGTCATCAAAAATGAACTAAAGTTTTGTAAGTATGCGCAAACTGTCGTGTGCGGTGCAAGACGGCAACATTGCAAGTCGCATTACAGTTTTGCTGATGGCTGTCTTGGATGATTCGTTCATCAAGCTGTCGCAGTAAAAAGAATATGGCGGCCTCTGGAATACTGTCGCGAAGCAGTACTATTGAAACCAGGGATGCCAGGTAATGTTTTGAGAAATTTGTGCGCAGCCAGTGCCCGTTAATAAGGCCCAGAGTTTGGGGCTATTAATGAATGTTATATTAATAGAAACGCGGTTCTCTCACTTAGTTTAGACTATATTTACATTTATTTCGTAATAAAAACTGTTTTGAAAATATACTACTACCGCCCGTTAGAAAACGTCAGTCTTTGTAATGTTTGATGTTTTTCCAACGCGATTGGTGCAAATATAAAGACATATCGAGTTGGATCAGAAGTTCAAAACGAAATTAAGATGGGTTACTAGCTTTTACCTGATTAAGCTAAGTATGCACCTCTTGCGAAATGAAATTTCCTATACAAAACCTATGCATAAAAAACGTCGCGAAATGTTCGCGAAAAATTTTTTCGTTTCCATTTCGTAAGCGGTACGCAGCTCTCGCGAAAACGATAACGAAAAATGTAGTTAGCTGAGACACGGTTCGACAAACGATAAGTTTCATAATACTTCCGCGAGACAGCGCTGCTTTCTATTCGCTGTCACCAAGGCAAACTTTTTCCTTGCGAAATAATGGTCAGCGGTATTATTTCGCACGGAGGCTCGCGAAATTTTGACAGGTTGCAATGAAAAAATATAAGAAAACACAAGATTGGTAATTTTTTGTATTTTTTTCATCGCAACCTGTCAAAATTTCGTTGTTTAGAAATTCAATATTTCGAATTTGAATGGTAAGTTTAAAAATATTACTGTAATGTAATACCCTATTCTTCTTTAAAAAGCTCGAGTTCACTCATTTACGGATATTTTTTTATTGTCATTTTTTTCAGATCGAACACCAACAACATAATATGGTAATCACCCAGCAAGAGAACGCAGTGATAATGGGCCAACAGAAACCACAACATCAAGATGCTCGGAAAGGACTTTCTCTTTCGGTATGTATTTACCAGTAGCATCCCCCTCCAAACATTCCTTTGCATATCTAGATGTCCTTATCAATTCCCAGAACAAACAATGGCACGTCATGTTCAATCGGCTAACCGTTTGGAATAAGCGCTTATCATCGGTTTCATGGCAGGGAAGTGAGCAGGTAAAAGAAGGCATCGTTTTTTCCGCAAGGTCGCTCTGGTCAAAATTTCAGCGGATTGCAAGGAATAAACCACCCGAGGGACAGTACCCGTGCTGATTCAGGACGATTACCCATACTTTGTACCTTGCTATTGAATTTTAATACCCGATCGAAACGATGGCAAGCGCTGCCGATAACTGGGTCAAAAAGACAACGGATAAAGAAATTTCTGCACTCGGTAAGTGTTTTTTTTCGTAATAACCTATTTTTGAAGCGATCATTGGGATGGGATTTGAATTTTTCTTTTCAATACAAATAGGTTAGCGAACTGAGTACATATCACCAAGGATAAGGATTCAGAGCCGGCGGCTGGCAAGAAAGAGAATGCGGAAAAACCTAGTCCACCGGCAGTAGGACCAAAGCTGCACCTGATGTTTGGAGTTCGGTAGCTTCGGAAATTCTAACTCTAGCAGCTCCTGAAGAAAAACAAGCTGCAAGAGAAAATGGAGAAACAGCTTCCTCCGCGGAAGATGCAGAGGCATTCAAGTAAGTCGAAATCTGCAGAAAATTTTGATTAGGACATAAGGAACATTGAGAGCCTCTCTTTGTTTGCTTTCTCTTTCGGTTATGACGTCACTATAACACTTTGCACTAATTTTCGAGTACATAGCCGATGGTTTTTACTAAAATATTAGGCAAAGAGTTGAGTACTAAATATTGAAACGACCGAGTAATAAACAGAAGAGAAAGACCCCAAAGAGAATCTCATTGTTGCTTACGTCCTATTCTAAATTTTCTCCCGAAATATTTAGTATCAGCTTTAAAATTATCCATGACTAATCTTTTAGCCCGGCGGATGCAAGTTTGCTAATGAAGGATGTTCGCTAAGATCTAGTAGAATCAAAGCTGGATCTGAAGGTGCATCGGAAGGATTCTTCTTCGTCGGTTGGTTGGTTAAAACTTTCGAAGCTTTGCACATGAAGCCGGAATTACTTCAGGGAGTCTATGCGATGGGTTTCAACGCCCCTTCCAAGATTCAGGAGATGGCTCTACCTACTCTGTTGGCCGGTCCGCCAGGGAATATAATCGCCCAGTCAGTCGGGAACAGGAAAAACCGCTGCCTTCGTGCTGGCAACGCTCAGTTGAGTCCATCAGTTAAAAAACTATGTGCAGGTGATTTGCCTTTCCCCCACGTATGAGCTGGCAATTCAGAAGGGGGAAGTAGCTGCCAAAATGGTAAAGTTTTGTCCTGAAATCAAACTTCCTTACGCCGTTCGCGGTGAGGAGACCGTCAAAGGGGCGAAGCTGACTAATCATATCATCATCGGAACACCCGGCAAGCTAATGGACTGGGGTATAAAGTTCAGGACGTACGACCTAGTTTTCCCTTTTTGTACTGGACGAGGCGGGTGTTATGGTCGGTGTTCTTCTTGGCCACGTACGAGCGCGAGGTGATAGTTTGCCGAGTACATCCTACCCAATCCGATCGTCATTTGGCAGGCGCGGGAGCAAGAATCTCTCGATAACATCAAACAGTACTACGTCAAGTTCCGCAACCAGGACGAGAAATTGTGTGATTACCGTCGGACAAGCGATCATTTTCTGTCATATGATGTATAGGACAGTTGCAAACTCCAAGTAAACTTATTTTCAGAACTGTTAATCCATCGAAACAGGTACGCAAAACGGCCGGTTGGTTGACCGGCAGGATGTCCCAGGATGGTCACTCGGTAGCGGTACTGTCCGGTGATCTAACGGTGGAGCAACGGTTGGACGCCCTTGATCGATTCCGAACCGGACTAGAGAAGGTACAGATTATAACGAACGTTTTGTCCAGGGGTAAGTTCCACCACTTGATTCTGGCTACAGCACCAGGTTACGGAGAGATTCTTTCATCTTAGGTATCGACGTCGAACAGGTGACCATTGTCGTCAACTTCGACTTGCCGATGGATCAGCAGGGACGAGCCGATTGCGAAACGTATCTACATCGAATTAGACGCACCGGTAGATTCGGTAAGTGTGACTCATTCTTGTGATCCTATAGATTGTATTTCTTCCCACTTCTTTAACAGAACGGAATCACCATCAACCTAGTGGGCAGTGATCGATGCATGATGATTTGCAGATCAATTGAAAAACACTTCCGGAAAAAGATTCAGTTGCACCGTAAAGTGTTTTCGACCAGCTACTAGTGAAAGGCGTAGGAGCTTTTTTGGGTGTTTTGATTCTGAATTTATAATTTTATTATTTTTTTTTTAATTTTTTTTTTCTTCCTTGACCTGACATAAGGTATACAAATGTAACTAACAGGGTATCGTAAGCTAATAAATTTACAATTACAATTACAATTTAGCTCTACCCAGTTCTATCCAAACATTTGAAAAGGGCCTAACTGCAAAATGTAACAAATGGAAATTTCATGTTTTCCATTAACAAATATCTACCCGAGCACGTACATAACGCAACATTTGATTATGAAGAATTTTGATAGCGATTTTTCAACAATTTATAAAAGGGCATTTGTTAGAAATAGGATGTAATTCAAGGATTGTATAGCGCATGTTTAATGGTTATAACTTTCAGTTAAATGGACTTTTAAGAACCCGACTTTGTTTTTTATTTTATTTTGTCGTTGAACGGCCAGTAGAGAAAGCGGTGGAAAAATTATCCGAAAGACTAACCTTGAAGCAGAAGATAAAAAATATTTTGCTCATTATCCTGTGAATCAAAATTCCAAGAAGACAAAACATAGCTATAAAACACAATAAGATATCTTAACTGATATATGCTTTGAAGCGATTCAAGGCGAAAGCGACTGGGTTTGAATTTAGTATATTTTTACATTTATTTATTCCTTCATTATTTACTTATATCAAGCAAACTTATTGAAAAGGTCCTATGTGCAAATGAGAGCCTCTCTTTGTTTACTTTCTCTTCCGCTAATAACTCGGTCGCATTTGCGTTTGCTGCTTAACTCTTTGCATAATATGCTAGTCAAAACCATGCTCTTCCAATATGTATTGGATCATTATTGGAAAGATTAATGGTAATGCCGTGATAATCGGAAGAGAAAGTAAACAAAGAGAGGCTCTCTTTTGCACATAGGTCCATTTCAAAAAGTACGCGAGATATGTTCATTTATTTCTGGGGAAAATTTTCATTAGGTCGTATCGTAAGTAACAATGTTATTCTTTTTATTTACTTTTTACTCTGTAATAAACCAAGCCGCTTAAACATTCGCCCCTTCGTTCTTTGCATAATATGCTAGACGAAACCTTCGTCCCTCGATATGTGCTGAAACATATGTGAAATGTTTATGTTAATGCCTATGAACCGAGAAACTATTCATTAATTTATTTACCAATTTAATTATTTATTGATGTATTAATTTCTCTATATATTTATTTATTGTTCATTTATATTTTATCAGTGTAGATGTCTCGCAATCCTTTCTGATTATTTAGGTTAAATTTTTCTTAGGCGGATCTGACAGCGCAAAATTTTAAAAAAATCTGATTTTTATTTTTGGATAAAAATCTGATTTTTATTAGTGGATAGGGATCCACTAAGACAAGAAATATATGCCCAAGAAAGGATTTACTCGAATTCAACTTGGTTCGACTGCTAGAGCCCATCAAACTACCAACTATCAATTTTCATATGAGGGGGCTGATAAAATCGGGTCTTCAGTGTATTTAATATTTTATGTTTTTTATTTTATATTTAATATTTATTGTTGAATATTTAACATTTGATATTTAATATATAAAATGTAATATTCAATGTTTAATATTCATATTCAATGCGTGATATTTAGTATTTAATGATCAATGTTTTATATTTGATATACATACAATACTCAATGATGATGAATGCTCTACTAGACTCGTCACACAAAAGTCACATAAATGCGCGCATCACATAGTAACGCTTGAGAACTTCGCGATAATACAAACCCGGTCGCAAACGTGATCATTCACATACACCGGCACCCACCGTCTAGCATACACAAAAGCAGCCTGGTGATTAAGTAAACGTGCTATAGCACATACGGTATTCTTGAAGTACAGCAGTTGTTGATCCGATTGGTTGACGATTCGTTTGACCTTCAGTTTCGTTAAGTGACCAATTTAGTTATATAATATAATCCAGTAATTTGGAATCACGATTCAGACCATGGAACACTTTCCCACCTTCTCTAGTGTTTCATGCAATAAGAATTACCACGAATTACTTATGGCAATAAATTTGAATTACGATTCTCACAATTGTTATACAAAAACAGCTTTGTATCCGTACTGATTATTGGTAGCATTCCCTGAGACTTCCAGAACCTTTAGTAGTAGCCATTGTTATCATAATCGATTTTTAACGTCAGCCAAAGTTTAAAGCCTAGGGTTTGGTTCGACCTGAAACCGATTGAGTCGGAGTCGGTTGTTATATTTGCGCTGGAATCCATTCCGGATTCCGAAACGTGTTTCGAATGGTAGTTTCCCCGAGACTTGTGAAAGCGGTAAAGGCGGCCAAGGCAATCAGATTTGCTTCTTAATGGTCAAACGCCGATTTAGACTTACGATTCGAACAATTACAATAGATTTGGTTTGAGCGAATTTCGATCATTTCTCTGAGTCTTCTAGAACCGGTAGAAGCAGCCAATTTAGATAGAAAATGGCCAGCCAATGATTTAAATTTCCGATTGCAGGAATTGTGCTGTCTAAATTGGTCAGACTGAACTTCCCCGAGACATCCGGAACCGTCACAAATAAGCATTATGATTAATCATGCTCGAAATATGATTCACGCTGAGTACGTCACTTCCCTGAGAGCTTCATGAATGGCAAATAGGTTTACAATTGTTACCGATTTCATACACATCCGTGATGAATTAATAAAATACATCATTTAAAACATTCAAATGACAACAGAAATATAAAAAAAATAAACAAACAACAGCTGATGTCGTTTTTCATGTTATCAAAAGCGACATCTAACAGCAAACACACAGACTAGTTTTCGCGAGCAAATGTCAAAATTCCGCACGGAAGAAGGAAAAATATTTCGCGACCTCATTTCGCAAGAGGTGCATACTAAGCTTTAACAGTAAATAACCCCTGGATTCTGAGGATAAGTTGAAAAAATGAGACCACAGATTACAGACGTTCATTTATTCATTATATTTTTTTCTTTGCAATTTTTACCACTCATAAACCAAATTTTTGGATTAAAAACAGTTGTTTTTACAAATTTTCATCACCAACTTATTCCCTATAATTCCAGAGTATTTTTTTCAAAATCAAGCTAATTTTATTGTCCAAAAGGAAATTGCTGTATTTTTTCCAAAAAAAAACTCTTCACCAATCTGACACTTTTCAATGTATCTCAATAAAATGTAATAAGAAGAGTTGCAAGACGCCTAACAAGTAGATTTCATAAGATTGGAACACTTCTCACTTCATTTCCAGCGTTTTGAACAAAACGAAAAGGTGGCAATATAGTTGCCACTGCCTTATAAAGCGTTAAAAATCTGTGCCAATCCGTGCAAAGGAAAACGTACAAATTTGTCGCAAAACATGAAGTGGCGACGAGGTCAAAAATTGAGGAATCTGTGCTTGTTGTGTATTATAACAGAAAACCGCGGAAATCTGTGCATTAAAACAGAAGACTGTGGAAATCTGTGCAGTTTTGGAAAACTGTGCAGCATATTGAAAATCTGTGAAACACAGATTAATCTGTACACCTGACATTCCTGATTGAAACCCCTGTTTGAAACAAAAAGCTTTTTCTACGCGTATGCAAATAACAACTTCAATCTTATATTGGAAATACATGAAATTTATGGCATAGCGTAGTTGGTAAATCGATTGCCTTGTACGCAGCTCATCTGGGTTCGATTCCCAACACCGCACATAGGGTTAGAGATTTTTTCAAAAGAGATTTCTCTAACCCGAAAAAAAGGCGAATGACCCCAAGGTTGAAACCTCTACAATTAAAAAAAACCCTAAGCATGTCAACATTTAACATAGGCCACTAAAGCATCAATTTGAAATGAAAGCGTTCTGTTTTTGGACTTAGTATTTACCCGTTGACCAAATCGGTCTGTTAGCAACTGATGACGATGTCGAAAGATAAAAGTCATTATAAAAATTTTGGAGAGAAAAAAAAGCTAAAATAAAAACCCAACAGAAAACAAACAAAGCAATAAGAAGGGTTAAGGGGTTACATCTATTTGAGTGGATTTGTTCGAAAATTTTGTTTTTGTGTTTCCTTAATTTACTATGCCCCAAAAATGTTGCTTCAAAATTTCAAAAGAATCCGACTAGCAGAGCTCAACTTACAGTACTAAGGAGGTGAAGGTGTACTGCGACATAAGTGACTCTTCACTTTTTACGCGTTCACGGTTTTCTTCAGAATACCAAGGCGCATATATTCAAATGCGTGCCGAATGCTTGTTGATTTAGGAAGTCACTTTCGTTAGAATGTACATTAGTGCCTTAATGATCTTTCGAAAAGTACTTTCAACATGTGTTGGCAGATTCGCGTAGAACAATAACGAGGGTTATAATAAACTCATCTGAAAAATTAGTCAAAAGCTTCTTCCAGGGGGTGTTTTGCCAGATGAAATTGCATCTTTCATTTGCGCTTATATTTTCAACGAAGGAAATGTTGCGGTTCAGTCTAATTTCTACTTCTGCCGCAGTCAGACGTACAATCGAGCCAAGTGAACAACAGGCCTCTCGATCTAGTGTGCATTGTCTCGAGAACAAAGGAAACATCGGATTATTCTTGTCATCATGAGTAAAGTTGACGAAAAAGCTCTACTCCAACCCAACGCTGCGGTCGTTGACTTTAAATTTTGCTTAAAACGACCGAGTTTTAGTGAAGTGGAATACCTTCTGAAGGTAAAAATGCACCTTAGACTTACGGAAGTGTCGTACCTTCAGTATCATCATTTTCGCAGTGCAGTGTTAATATCATTCAACACGTTAGCACAAGCCGAGCGTTTCGTTTTGAAGAACAACTTAAAACACGTGGTTGCAAGTGACGACGTTGGAATTAAGATTCCCGTATATATTGAGAATGATTATATAGATGTAAGGTTATATGACCTATCACCTCGTACCCCTCCTGAGCCAATTGCAAAATGCATGTCGCAATGTGGAGAAGTAGAATCCGTTTCACCTGATACTTGGAGAAACTTCTTCCCGGGTACTCCAAACGGCGTTTTTGTAGTAAGGATGCGGGTTGAAAGGCCTATACCTTCCTACTTGACAATAAAGCTCAAAACTCACGGAACTACAATTATGCAAACTACGCTATGCACCCATGAGGGGCAAACTCCTACGTGCAAGTATTGTAATCAGACAGCTCATCATGGACAACCTTGCGCAGAAGATGCAGAGGAAGACGCATCTGAACCGATTGCCAACTCATCTACGGCAAATCAACCCAAAACAGAGTTTTCAATACCAATGCCTGAACCACAAACGGTGGCCAAATTTGTGGCAACAGTTGCACAGACTATAATGACAACCAGAAAAGAAGCATCCAGTACAGCAAAATCAACTGTAAGCAACATTGGCAAGGATAACAATAACAGTGACGGATTAACGCTGGTCAACAATAAGTGCAAGAAACAGGTAAAATATCTGATCGCGGACACCAAGTCGACTTCGACCTGGACGTAAAAAACAAAATGAATTAAATGACCCCCCAGATGCAGATTGCCAGCAACACCCACGAAAGAAGGTCTCCGCTCGCAATAACAAGTTGCGCGCGAGATCCAATATTATAATAATATTCGTTCATATTTTTTTTTTATTTTTACATTTGTAAACATAAAAAAGATCCACGGCTCCGTTAAGCTACCGCTATGAGCCGTGTCAAATAAACGAATTAAAAAAAATGTTGCGGTTTTGAAGTTATTACAAGCATTGTGGGTATCTTTTTATCCTAATATTCAACGATATGTTGCAAAAGAGAACGAGGCTAGAGGCTACTAATGAGGGAAGAATAGCACTTCATTAAAATCAAAATAACATTCTTGGCACTACTGTGGCCTCCAAAGATAGGTAGTATGGCCTCGGAATAGATGACTCTATGTAGGTTGAATATTACTCATTTAAATATTGCAGAATATTGACAAGAAACCCTAAACTCAATTGTCTCAAAATCGTATTTTTTCGAAAACGTCTTTGCGGTGACAACGATTACTCGGCATATACTAAGCCGATCGATTTGAAACCTTTTCCGTCTCATTTCCTATTACAGTGTCTTCTTCGTGAACGAAGGAATTTTTATTTTGAGTATGCTCCTATTTTTAGGTAAATTTTTTTCTAAATCAGCTAAAGTCAAAAATTTCAGAAAAATTGGTCCCATTTTGCAACAAATGAGAATCTTCCAAAATCCTTCGTTCACGAAGGGCATCCAGGCATGTACTAAACAAAACATATTAATTTTTCCATTACAGCTAAGTCGTTCTGGATTTATCATTGTCACCGGCGTATGCGGTTTAAAATAAGGTGATCCGTTGCTAACGCCATATTACTGTCAATTTACAAACTTTTGCTACATCAAAATTACTACGAATACCTTTAAATATGTATTGCAACGCATGTAAAACAGTATTACAAAAAACTATAACAATGATGAAATAAAAAATCGCGAATTTACCTAATATTTTTGAAACCCAAGTAGATACAACCCCTTAAATAAGAAATCGGATTGGATTTCCAATCAGGGTGCTCCGAATCACGACCGAATGCATTATAGATTTCTAGGTTACTCGATGTTGGGCCGTTATTCGGCAGTCTCAGCTCACAGTTAGTGAGTGCAAGCTCTGCTCCGCAGCCGACAATCTCTGCCAGGCCTTTACTGAGCATAATTTTGGTTGGTCCTCTTCCCTCAATGGCGATACCTGTCCAGCTTTCTGTAGTCGGTTGTGTTCTAAGCCATTGGAATTCTGTATGTTTCAATACTTCGTACAAGCTGGAGGTCCATACGTCATTCATAAAAAATAAAAATATCAATGAAAAACAAAACAATACTAAATCGAAATAGAAAACGACAAAAATACAGAATCATTGATCAATTTAAAATAAACCTGTGAATGGGTAAAAACTGCTGGTAAAAACCACAAAACGCAAATTTCATTACTTACGTTAATCATCGTGTGATTTTTTGTTGTTGTTCAACATTCCTTAGAAAACACATTCCTATTAATTTGACAGAATTTATTGAAATCGTTCCAGTTGTTTCGATGCTACCCTATACACCATTTTCCCAAGTCTGTCAGAACGTAAAGGTTCAGTTTGAGCGCTCAGAGCTAAAAACTGAGAAGCAATCATAAATAATTATTTATACTGAAATGATTGGTCAATAAATGGGTACGTTTATACGTTCGTCGGAAGAGATAATGATACAGATGGCCGTTCAATTTTGTTAATCAGTCTGTGATTGTCATTGCTTATAGCGCATTAGTTTTAGTAATCGTTCTTTTTATCAATATATAGACGAATTTCGCGCCAAATCGTATTCAGAGTTAGCAGCACCCTTTCAGATACTAATGAAACTTTTTGTACATTAAGACTTTATCACAAAAAGCCACTTTGCATATTTTGTTTTTCCAAAAATGATCTAGACTATCTTTTCAAAAGGGCCAAACTTTTTTTACCATTTTTTTTCAAATGACTATAGTCTAAAAATGACAAATCCTACAACCAAATTTTGTATAAGTGTATTTTTTTTGAGTTTTGGGATTGTAGATTGTAGTCTCCAATCGTGATCACCTCAAACCTCTTCAATAAAAAAGAGTTTTGGGGAAAAAGCCATAACTCCGCCAATTTTCAATTTATTTTTATAAACTTATGCTTGTTTGTTCTACTGAAAAATGTGCTAATATATTATAAGTTTGATGAAATGAAATCGTTGCTTTATTCCTTCACGTAAATTAAAACTTTCTTGACATTTTTATCACTAAAAGGTATGTAACCCCTTAATCAAGAATCCCATTGAAATGAGTTCATGTCGTTAAACAAATATTCCATTATTACTTTTTTAATTTCCTTGTTTAGTGCTGAGGAAGAATCAGAGAAAGAAATAACCACCACAACATTATGTATTGAATTTTACATAATTATTTATTTATTTTTATTTATTGCATTTGTCTTAAAACTATCTTCATGCATGCTACTTTGTATTATTTTTATACATGGAAATAATTTTTGGTTCATCTTCTGAATTAGAATACCTTTTCATCTCTCCTTTGCCCCCAGGAATAGGCACAAAATTGTGGAATTGTTGAGTTCTAGATATTGTTTTGGCGTTATTATACAGCTCTTAGAGTTCTTCTGACATTTTGTTGTATTGTTCAGTGAATATGTAGCAGAAAATCAATTTTGTGATATTTTATGAGTTTGTTCAACTGCCCAGTTATATAACTCTCGGGGACTTGTTATGGTATTTCCATAGTCGCGAGCAAGACTAGCATTTTTGCCATTCGCTTGAGAGTGCCAACAATAGCATCGCTGGGTCCTTTTCCATGAGATGCTGCAACAAAATGCCAATCTGCGCATAACTCATACTTTGACAGGAATCTACACAAGCTTGCAAAGTTTTTTCTTATTTTTGTATTGTGCTGCTACTCCATCAGACATAAAATAAATTTTAGAAAAGTTTGTCCATTGTTGCGTTGCGTTGCGTTGTGACGATGATTTTGGCGGATTGCACACTGACTTCATCATGTTTGAGTGCTGATTATCAAATAAGAGTTGTTTAGGAAATGGTAAGTAGGAATTCATACCAATCCGACGCATATTAAAACCTCAACAGCATGGTAGCCATCATTGCCGGCCGCCCCCATTTCCATCGTTCACGGGGAAGTATAAAGGATAAGGTAGACAGGAAGTGTTGATGCTCCACCTACTTAACGGAAGGACGACGATTCATCAGACTCTTCCATAGGTGTCGCGGAGTTGGTAGTTTGGAAGGGTATCATGTCTAGAATTCGCTCCAAGCAAGCGATGCGATCTGTAAAGCATATTTTATTAGGTAGTTGTTTAGTTAGTCTTCGAGTGTACGATCACTCGAAAAAGAGAAGATCTTGTGTAGTTTTTGGTTCTTTTTAAACTCTGGGCAGCCGGCTACCGAGAGTATACTATGTTCCCTAAACAAAAGCAATTTGAACTCCACACAGCCGACCGTGGGAGTATTGCCTAGAAAAGCTTATCTTATCTGCGTAATGGGCCGGATCACTATTCATTGCAACAGTATTTGGACAGAAGTCGCTACTTCTTTTCTACGATATATTTATTGGCTTGAAAACTATCGTGTGATAATACATTATACAGGCAAAAATAGCGCGAGATGTTACAAATCAAGGAAAGTATTTCTTATTTTCCATATCGGATTGTTTGTGGAATACAAGTATACGAGCGATAATAACGAACACTGAAGGGAAATATAAAGGATTGTTAACCTGATGCACGGGCTTGTTAGCAATAACGGAGCTTGAAATTAGGTTGATAAAAACAGACGCGACGAATTTTCAATACGTATTGACCCGTGATCATAGATACTAGTCAGATTAGTCGTATTGGGGCTAATTTCCGATCAACTATTCATTTTTACGGCAATGTTTTCTCGACTAGATCTGTTCGCACCCTCACATTCTGCTACTATTGGCAGAAGGTTGCCGGTCTAAGGACCAAATGTCATCAATAGACTTAGACTCGCGTGGAGGCATGAGATAGGAAACTTGTGAGAACTTGTTATCCCACCGTTTGACGACCTTAGAAAAGTTTGTCAATTGTTTCATAAAATTTATCAGTTTTGAGAGGAACAAATGAACTGCAGTCTTCAAGTCTTCCAGGCTTCTTGTCTTCCAGTCTTGCAGTCTTTCAGTCTTCCAGTCATCTGATCTTCCAATCTTCCAGTCTTCATTCAAGTTTGTTATGAATATGTACCAAATTCGTTACTGATACTTTTTGCATGTATCAAGCAACTAGCAGCTGGGAAAATGGATTCTGAGATGATTATGACTTTCATTGGTTTAGTTTTCGATAAAAATACACTGAAAAAAAAAATCAGTTTGAACAAGGAAAAGTTTTTTTTAAATAACTTTTTTTCCTTAAAAGTGCCCAACTTGAATTTTTCACAGTAGGTAGGGAACATATAGGTGCATAACCTATCTTACAACAAAATTTCATCCAAATCAAAAATGGGTTTTTTTGTAAATCGTTTTTTTTTCAGTGTAGGCGTCAATGAAGAATTTTTTCAATATTTTTATTCAAAAATTTGACTAATTTTGTGAAAATCACTCCCACAAATTTTTTTTTTTATAGGATTTGTCATTTTTGGACTATAGCCATTTGAAAAAAAATTGGCAAAAGAAGTTTGGCCCTTTTCAAAAGGCAGTCTAGATCATGTTTGAAAAACAAAGTATGCAAAGTGGCTTTTTGTGACAAAGTCTTCATGTACAGAAAGTTTTATTAAAATCTGAGAGGGTGCTGCCAAAATTTGTTCGAGTTGGTGCGAAATTCGTCATATTGAATTAAGGTATCAGTAAAAGTGTAACGACGAAAAATTTCAGACAATTGTCATGCCGTTTTTTATTGATCAATTATTCTCGGTTGTCTCCGGAAAAAAACAACAAGGCAATTTAATAGTTTATTCGTTGTTTGAGAAATATTAATGCAATTATATATAAGCAACACTCCGCTTTTCAAACTTCAAATTGCATTAATTCAACAAATCTTGAGCCTTTGTTTTCAAGAAGACATCTGCAATGAGTGACTCTCATTCTTTGCGTATGCTAGTCAAAACCACCGTCTTTCGATCTGTACTGTAGAATAAGTGAAAAGTGCTAAAGTGACGCCGTAAAAATCGAAAGAGAAAGTAAACAAAGAGAGTCACTCATTTTAGATATGACGTTTTGAATAAAAGCTCTAGAAATGATAAATTTAAAAATATCTCGGTAGCCGACTGCCTAGAGCAATTAATACACGATAAAACAATCCGAATTCTAACATGTTTCCCCATCCCGAACTGCAACAAAGATTTGACTAATATTACATGTTTCTTTAGCAGGTTTATATTCAGACGTGGCCGGTGTCGGTCGATTGATTCCACAGACTGTGAAACAGCCTGTTATTCCCAAGTTCATGGTATCAACTATAAGTTTATCAATTATTGTAAATTACCACGATGTATTTTTTTAAAATCCTCGCACGAATATGAGTTAGAATGTATATTTCGAATTATAAAGTTTCGTAAGCCATGGTGACAAAAAAATCGATTCAGCACGGTATCGTACTTTCCCTGTAGCTCCAAATCCATTATCACGTTATTGCGCAACTATCGAATCCCAAATTATGAGCGTCGTCTGCTGAACCAATGGCTCTTCCTATACCACTAATTACACTCGGGCTAACGATCAACGCATCCGCACGTAAAATATAAGTTCGATCACACCCGGGTTAGTCGCGCTCTGCTCACTGCTGCCAGATCCCAAGATTTCAAGTGGAGGCTACGCTCTCTCTCTCTCTCCCTCTCCTGCAACAAACACCATCAACAGCCGAGCAGGTCGCGGTAATTGTAGCTCATTAGGTCGTGCTTTATTGACGCTAGATGATCGCACATCAGGCTTCTTCAGGTCGAGTCGAGCCGCGGAGAGCGGACGGAGTCGTCCGGGATTCGTTTAGTTTAGGTCCATCACGTCACAGTGAGTGCGATGACGGGGTGTTGAAAGTCTTGAAGGAGAGCCCTAACAAGAATCGACGCTTCGTTGCGTTCCGACAGAACGGTTCGGTCGGATCAACGAGCCATCATGGCCGCCGACACTCATTTCGCCCCGTAATTTTCTTCCGAGTCGCTGCACACTAACGATATTTATTTTATAACGAAATCGTATTATGTACAAACTAGCTGCGGTGTTGCAATAAAACTTAATATGGACCGGCGGGAAGCAGCCGAAGAGAAAGAACGCAAATAAGATAATTTGAGCCTCGGAGTGCTCCGTACCTCGAAGTATGTTCCTCCCCTCACTTCCATTTCAGGCAGCATGCAAGTCTTCTTTTGGTTGAAATGGGAGAACCGGCGGCACGGATCGGCACCTTTCGGAAGAGTTGCTCAAACAACTTTTAAACGTGATTAACATTATCTCGCGTTGATTCGCTCCTTTGCACATTGCGTACGACTCACCAGTTCTCGTGGGCCTCAGAGCTCTGTTTGGGTAGGGATTACGAGATATTCCTGTGTGAGTTTCGCGTTTCACGATTCGGAAAGCGCTCGGTGTAAACCCTAACGGTCGCGCTTCCTTCCAATATGGTAGTTAGCGATTAGTTCCACACGAATTGCTTCGATATTGATAAAATAATGTAATAAACAAGGAACCCTTCGATGTTTTCTTTCTATTTTATTTTTTGCGGGAACTACTTTGCGCGAGCTTTAGCTAGATGATTTTTCGCTTGTTTTGTTCGTCCGCTTTATCCCGTGTGATTTGGGTTAATCGCGGAATATACATATGTTTCGCTTTGAGTGAGAAACAAGGGAGCGTGGCGTTGGATACCGAAATCTCTGCGAGAACCTTATCGAAGTAAGTTGACATTAAACCAATCGAGTGTGATATAAGTCATTAAAGTATCACATTAGAAGTGCTTAAGTAAAAAA
The DNA here is from genome assembly GCF_030247195.1 of Topomyia yanbarensis. NCBI lineage: Eukaryota > Metazoa > Arthropoda > Insecta > Diptera > Culicidae > Topomyia > Topomyia yanbarensis. Next base: position 39,187,841 of record NC_080670.1, read on the forward strand.
AAGTGACACTCAATTCCCGAAAACGAATCGATCCCACCAACGAAGTGCGTGCATAATTGATTGAAGTTGATCCCTCTGCATTGACGCGTTGTTTGCTTAGCACGGCCTGCTGTCATGTCACGGGTTTCTCGTCGAGGGATGCGCCTACCTGCTGTGAAGATCATCGTCATTTGCTCAGAGTTGAGCAACAGATGACATGCCGTACCTCAGCGCGGCCCTGCTCTTGCTATGCAGGGATCACTCAACGGGAGACTCTTCAAATAACACCGTTCCGGAGTTGATTAGATTAAAAACTCTGGGAAGTGCCAGATTGTCCCACCCACCTCTCTGCCGCTCTAGCGATGGTAGGTACGATGCAAGGGCAGTGGAATAGTGAAATGTGGTTGGACTGAGTCGTTATTATTAGAATGCCGATTAGCACAGTGTATGTTGCGATTGAACTCAACAAGCATTATATTTAAGATGATGAGCCTTTTTGAACACTATTGGGCAACGCACATTTAAAAAAAAACTTCTAAACAAAGCTAGAATCACAAAATGTGCTACATAATTGAAAGCAAAGGTCTATTCTGTGCATCTAGTATCACTACGTGAATGTAAGCGGAGTGAAAAATGGTGACAATAAGCTTTGCTGATATAATAGGACTACCCTACCATTACATCGTAGTTGCTAAAATGAATTCTCGTGGCGTAATCGCTAATTGGGAAAAGATTTAATAGATCTGATATCGTTTAAAACAGACTGAGCGCCATTCGATTTGCAAATACGTATATGCCCGGAAATCTGCAAATAATGTATAATTTGCAGCGTAGAGCAGAAGTGTCATTAAACATAGAGCATTTGGGTACTAAATATCCCAATACCACAACTTTCCACATTTTTCAAGAAATGAACATACATAATTCCTTTAAAAAGCTACACTCAAGTTTTTTAAATCGGTTTTTGTGCATTTGTTTACGAGGATTTTCGAATCACGTAGTTTTTACGCGGATTCTTCAATTAACACGTTTTTTAAAAATATTCTTCTTTTAGAAGACTAAGATTTTTTTTGAAAAAAATATAGGAAACTAACCCACTGGGCATTTTTTTTGTGCGTGGGAAATACGCATGGTCTTATCTGAGTGAAATGATGATTGTTGAAATATGTATAGACAATTCGCGAGAAGAATCAGAAGCCAGTTACCAATTTGCAGCAATCATATCAGCACGATGAACATGTTTTATTGTCATATTTATTGACTTACTTTTATTCAAATAAATCAATTAAATTAAATTAAATTGTTCATGAGTCTAAAAATTCCCTGCTTCATTATTGACGCAAAAGATGGCAGGTGGGCTTATTTTTTTCTTATTGTCTCCAATCTTGTTCTAGTAATTAGTGTAAAAATTAGCGTCATCGGTTGTATATTCGACATAAAAAGCTAGTCGTTTCGAGCATTTCGGTAGTGCCTTTTTTATACCGTTTAAAATGCGCTTCAATTAGCTTAACAATGTGCGCGAATAATGATAACATAACAATCGCCACCTTATTCAATTGTTCGGGGAGAAAAAAACCAATTGTCATTTTTTTTTATATATAAATACCAAATTTTACACACGATGAATAATATTTGTATTACGAAATCTTCAAATAGATAGGTACCACCATATCTTTTTCGACAAATGTCTCGAGACACTAAAGGTAATCGATTTTCATGATGTTGTATTGTTTTTGGAATGTCAGAATGATTTAATTAAACATAAGCAACACTCCTGACTGTCGGCAATCCGGAGTTGAAGTTGCTTTTTTTACAAACCCAGTGTTTCCAAGTTAACTCAACAAACGATAAATCTATCATAAATTCGCGGCAGCCGGCTGCCCAGAACAATAAACATATGATAGCACTTCTGAGAGTTGTATAAATCGTATCACTTATCAAGGTGAAATCAGATTTGTGTAACTCTTTACCCCATCCTATTAACAAAATCTCCTTCCTGTAGCAAACGTGGAGATGCAGAGGGATACACGGTCTCCATAACAACGTTTGTTACACTAACATTCCTTTCCATCCCCGATGATTGTAAGGATGTGGCCGGCGCCGTTATTGGCATTTCAAGGCATATAACTCTCGAAACGTACACATTGATAATGGATAGCTACTCCCAGGCTCCATTCGTTGATTCTCTGTGCAATTTCGCTTGTTCTCGTCAATGACGGAATATCCACTACGAATTGTACGGTCATCATGCTCATTCTCACTAAGACTTTTTTCTGAAGTAAATTTTTAAGTCATTTTAAATGCAAGAACTTGTGACAGTTTCTTTTACACGGAATTCGCCCTTAACACGGTTTTTGCAAAAGCCATAAAAACTGCATTCCTTTTGAATGCAAAAGACTTAGAAGATTTTTCGGAAAGATGGAAGAGACGGGTCTAGAATACTGGGCCCGCACCTCAACAATGTGGGTATTTTCGGAATGGTCTTGACGAGTGGGTGCCAGAGATTGATGGCGACTTCCGGTTTAGCGAAATTCTCTATAACCCAATCAATGTGGGTACTTTCGAAATGGTGTTGGCGAGAAGGTGCCACAATTAGATTTTCGACGCCATTTTGAAATCCAAGATGTGCGGGCCATAAGGAGTCTTCCAGAGCCGTTTCTTATATCTTTTCGAAAATCTTCTAAGTCTTTTGCACTCAAAAGGGCTTGAATATTTTTGTAAAATCCGTGTTAATTGCGAAATTTGTGCAAAGAAATCTTCCGAAAATATTTTTTAGCTGTGGGTCTTAGGCGGATTTTCTAAGAAACGTGGTTTTTTAAAGCGGATTTTATAATTAACGCGGTTTTTACGCGGATTTTCCAATAATGACGCGATTTTTTACGCGGTACGTATCCCCCGCGTAAAAAATCTGTATGTATAATGTTCCGAGTACTAGTTATTGCATTTAATGTACTTTCTTTCAAATATTTCAATTCTAGTGGGCGGGGATCAAAAATTGTCCAAATGATCTGAAATTTGGTACCTGAGCAAATTTTGACATTTGCTACATAATGAAGGGGCTTTGGGAACTTAAAAATGAGTTTTTTGTTTTGTAATGTCCTGTCGTTCACCCATTAAAGATAAGTGGCCGCATTTTTAGTTTGCTATCGTGGAAGTCGTCTTTGAATTTCTTCTCAATTCGCATTTTTACGTTCTTCTTTTGAGGTTAGCTCTGGAATCGTGCATAAATGGTCTAATTTTGTTCAACACAAGATTCCTCATCAGACACTTCGATTCCAGAAATATGGCGTTTTCTAAAGACCTGAAGGAACGAAGATCCGCCTTAACCGAAATTTTAAAACTCAGGATTATAGTTCCCAATCCAGAGCAAGAAAATAGTATTTTTGGAGACAAAATATTTACGAAGGAGCTCTATGTCCACATACCATCCCACAAAGTTGAGATAGATGGCGTAAATATTGGTCATGTAAGTTTTATGAAAATACCAAATTATAAGTTTTAAAGAAATTGAAACAAAAATACCCCAGCACCTCAAAGCCATCGCGCGTACCGTGTCAAATTAGCTATCTGAATAGCAAGGCAGATATAGAATGGCGTAGTCTCTGATCGTAGTTTGACATACGTGGAACTGTTGGAGCACGGGGTTGAGTGTTTCGCAGACCACTTGCTTCAGTCAGTAACAATTGTAGCTTGCAAGTGATTGCATTCAGTCACACAGAACGAGACAAAATATTATGTTTCATTCAGGCTCGTATCAGGTGATATGCACCTACGCAAACACAAATTATATGTCCATTTTCGGAGCTAGCGTCAATCCAACTCTAGCTTAGTCTTGGTTCTAAAGTCTAAATTAGTAACGGATTCCTATGAAAGGAATTCGAAACGCAAATTTCGTTGATCGAATTGTTGCCAAATTCCGTATCAAGAAAAACTACAAGAAATAGCTTAAAAGAGGTGGACGAATTGTTGACGTAGAACTACACCTCCGAATATAGATTTTTTTACAAAATTAATTAACTCTAAAAACCAGTTGAGTTTTTTAACACCAATGGAATGCACTCTGATTTTATGTGTTTTCATATATCGTCGCTGTTGTGCTATCTTATGACAAGCGTCATTTTGGGGTAAAATGTGTTAGATATGCCACATTAGTTGTCTAAAAAATCTGTACATAGTGGCGTTTTCAGAATTTTGATATTCTACTTGGTTATTGAGATATAGCGAAAAACATTCTGAGAAATTTCTAATTTTTTGCTTCAAATGACTGTGTCGATTGGCATAAGTTATCTTCATATAACATCATTTTCAAAACAAAAATTCACAAATTATGAGAAAAATGCAGTTTAAGTTTTAAACTGGAAATATAAGATATTTGGCAACACTGTAACCAAAAATAACTAATTTTTCTAGATTCCTTGACTCATTTCCTTCAAAATGCATCTCACCGATGGTTTATAGACCAAATGTAGCCACAGATATGAATAAAAGTTAATAATTGATGATTTTTTTTCTATGGAAAATTTTCCGTGCACAATTATGACGCGCCATACAAATTTTGTCATCAATACACACCTATGACACGTGTGAGTGCGACTTTTGTTTACATTTATAGTAAAAACTCGCAACATAGTCAACGGATCTTCGTAATATTTGAGAGATAAATACAGAATAGATAGAAGCGTCAATTGTCTTCTTTGAAATGTTTATACCATTTATAAGTTTCAGGATACTTAATCTCAAGCTTCAAAAATCGTTTTTCTCGAAATGTGCTAAATGGCGCTTGTCATAAGATAGCACAACAGCGACGATATACCTATATGGAATGAGAATGTGTGCGTATAGAAAGCCTAACCCAACTTAAATGACACTAAAAAAAATTAACCTCAGCCATCGCACTAGCACAGCGACATTTGGATCTGACTTTATGAAATAGATAAAAATATGGAAATATTTCAACATTTTTACATCGTTTGTCAATTATTTAAAATTATTGTTTTTTTTCGGAGATATATGCGAGATAGAAAAAAATTAAAGGGTTGTGTACAGGACACGACCACGGTGACATTAAAAATATAGCTTTTTTATCTATCACACATATCGACACACGTTCTTGTTCACTCGCCTGTTTTCATATGTTACAATTTTCTATATACCCTCCCCATTAAAACATAATTTATTGAAGGTCTTTTAACGGTAATCTATTAATTAATCAAGTATCTCACTAGGTGATTGGCATTATTTGGCTGATCCATCTAGTAAAAATAGGCTGGTCTGTCCAGAAAATATATTCAAAAGAAAAGTTCCATATTGAGAGCTGTGATGAGGAAACCCACGCCCGCCAACGGAAATATACAGATTCTCCATAAATTATGAAATTTCATTTTCCATTTAAATTTTCAATAATGTACTAATGAACTTAAGTAAACAATCTTAAGTGTAAGTATTTCTTGATCGATTAGTGGTGGAAAAATGAAATTATTTGATAAATTACATTGTTATGCAACGTTCGCACTACCAGTTAAAACGGGTTTTTATGCTATCTTGGTGACATTTTTCTTGTTGCTAATTATTAAAACGTGTTATAACTCTGTAGTGTAAACGTTGTATTATTAAACCAATTCTGCAGCGTTTTATGTTATATAGGTGTTTTATGTGGTAATAGGACTGACATAATTATATCTTCAGTACAGCGGTTTGTTTCATAATTTAAAACAGATTTATTTTAAAATTTAAATTAGTATACCCAACCGTATTTGTTGTATACCTTAAAACGCAATTAGAACTGTGTTTTAAATACATAGGGTAGGACAGATATTCTGACTGGTTAAACTGGGAAAACAATTTTAAGTCCAGTAACGCTTAAGACATGGCTTGAATTTGAATCGAAAAAGAACACCCGCTTCAACTGCTGCTGGGACGGTAAGTTCTGTTTTAAAATTTTCCGTTGTGTGCAGTACGAAACAAAAGTGTTTGAAATTAGAAAACAAAAAATTCTGCTGGGAATGTGATTGTTTCCGATGCAATTACACTCAGATTTTTCACGCAGGGGATACAGGCCGTGTAAATGAAAACCGCGTGAATTTAAAAAAAACGCGTTAATGAAAACCGCGTAAATTTCAAAATCCGCGTAAAAAACCTGAGTGTACTCTCCTATATAAAATACTACGCTGCTGAACAGTGCAATAACTACAGAAGCACGTTGTCAGATGCCTTACTGATAAAAAACATATAACCGAAATATGAAACATGAAAACCAATTGGCTCTTTACCCTACGCAGCTACAAAGCGCCGTAAACATGGATTAACAAGTTACAACGCACACGCATGCATAAAAATAAATATATTTTTTTCAAACGCAACACTCTTAAGCAGCACACACCGTATTGAATTAAATCCAAACCACCCCGCCCACCCACTTTGCAAATCATTCTGTGACACCGTGCTGGTACCCGAAAAATCCGCACACGGCTACCGCTGCCGAAAATGCATAGCGTCTACCGCTTATTGTAGTGCCCAGACGCTGCAGCCATGATCTTACCCGTTCGACATAAGACCAAAAACTGATTCAAACGGGTACGCGTCACCTCTATTTATAAACTAACCGTATATGGTTTAGTCACTTAGGTGCGAGTGTGTGCAAATGCCAACGTTACCGAAAATCGATAGCGCTTATTGCATCGCCCGGAGACGACGTTGCTCGTGTGGGATAAGAGCAACAACTGATTTAAACGGACATGCGTTGCTTCTATTTATGACTTTTCGTGTTTCATTGAGCAACTAAGCTGCCCTCTTTTGACGGCTGTGTCTGAGAAATCTGCCTCACGAATGGTATTTTTCCCATTTTTTGTGAACTTTTTAATTTTACCAATTTCCAAAAGTCTACTTTTATTGGGGAGATATTAAATTATTACCAATATTTAAGTTAGGTGTTTCTGAATCGGTTGGTGTATGAATGATTAAAATCCATCTAGTAATATCGGAGTTATAAGCGTGCAAACCTTACATAGTTTCGTTACATGGGAGATAGTTTAGATTTTAGAATGACACCTAGCCCCAGATAGTGGAGTAAGACATTTTTAATGTCAAAAGTCTTCAGATCAACTATGTTTATACCTAATCAGAAGATCAGACTCGAGCGGGCATAGTGGAATTTGTACATCGGATGCCATGTACGCGTCTCATCAGGGTTCGAATCCCAACCCCGCACACAGGAATAGAGATTTTTTATAGGAAAATTCCTAACCTGAATGAGATGAGAATGACCTTAAGGTAAAAATATCTATAATCGAAACAAAAAACATGATCAGACTGGCAAGGGTTACAACATTAAATGGTTTGATTAGAAGTTATGAGGTTGTCTTCAAATTGCGCCAATATGAAATCGATGTTTTTAATTTATTGAATTTCCAACCTTCGAAAGTGCTGGATTAGTATCGTAAATAACCAGGAATCGCCCAGCACCCAGTCCTCATAAACATCATCCTCGAGTTGCAGGCCCCAATCAATAAGGAGGGCCCCTATTGGTGTTGGCCAATATTATTTTAAGAGTGACATTTGGGTTTACTTTACCCCATTGAACCTTCACTTCAATGGATCAATGTTCCTCACAAAGATTCTCGAAAGAAACTGAAGTGTGATTTCACGCCCCGTGTTTGTTTTCTGTGGAGCAGAGCAAAGTCCGCTTGGGTTTTCCTTCACAGCGAGAGTGGCTGGTGCTTTTAGATTCTTTGTGAATATACACCCAACTAAATCAACAAAACTGTTCACAAATGCGAAAAATGCAACTAAATGTGAACGGCACAGAAAAGTGGAGTAGTTTACTAAAGCATTACACTCTACGGTGAATATGAAGAAAATAAAAATTTTTCCTCCTAGTGCTACGAGCTCCATAAGAAATAAAACAGAGCATATTTATTTATTTTTAAGCTGTTATACAATAAAAAGCAATGGAAGCGTTCCAAAATTCTGTCGAGTGCTCAGTAAAATTCTGCTGGTCGAAGTACCACTAGAGGCGGTAACCCTACCTCAATTTGAGAGATCAATTGATCAAATGAGTCATCAGAAACTCAGAAATTCGAAATAAATCCAAAAATTCAAACTTCAAAATACATGGTTAGCCGTTTATTGTTACAAAATCCATAAAAAAATCATATTCAGATACGAGATGATACCGAAACATTTTTGTCAAGGAATTCATGACGTCATGGAGCATGAAGAGAATATCTCTCAGTTCACAATCAGCTGCCAATGATTCTAAGAAGCATACGTTCAACTAAATTACCAAATTTTGTTTGGTAATTTTTTTGTCCGGAGAGAAAATTTAACTCAGCTACCAAACTAAATCAACTAGTTAGCAAGATTAGCTAACTAATGCAGCAAGTTAAATCCGCATACGAAATCTTTTCGTTTTAGAGGAGCATGAGATTTTAAACTTCGCTTCCTGAACGCAACGGTTTTTGTTTGATTTTTGAACTATTTACTAGAAATCAGTTACAACTTTCTTGTAAAATAATTTAAGGTGTGCTAACAGACCAACACAAATAACGGAATAATTCATGTTTTTATAGGATTATGAATGTTTTCGAAAACGGCTTGGCGTAAAATCCAACCACAACCCTTATTTGAAATTTGACCCATAATTCGTAATTTTTTTCATTTTTTTTATTTCCACATGGATTTTTTTTATTTTGTTAAAATTTCATTGATCTATTTTTTCATGTTGTGGATTTTATTTGTATTTCTACAACTTTAAGATTCTGTATTTTTATCTATTTCCATACTTTTATTTTAACCATCTTTTCATGTTATTTATTTTTGCTTTTCTATATATCTATCATTACCACTTACTTTAATTTCCAGTTTTTTCTCTGCTATTTCATTTTATTCGTAATTTTTTGAGGAATTTCTACTTTCTTTATTTTATTTTTCTTATTGTTTCATATTTTACAAACCTGCTTTTTTAATTTTTTTTTCTTTTGTCATTCCATCTCATTTTCAATATGTGTCTATTTACTACATTTATTCTTATCATAGCCCTTTTTTATATCCTTTTTGTCTTATTTTTTGCATTTCTACAAGCAATTTTACTTATTTAAATTCATTCCGATTTGTCTTAATGTTTAATTATTTACCTTCCTCATTTTATAGTTTTCAGCTTTCCGTTTTCGTAGTTTTATGTTTTCCCCATTTTTAAGCTTGTTCCTTAAGCTCGTTATTGTTATTTCTTCATTGTTTTCATTTAACCCATTTTAAAACTACTTTTTCTGTTGACCATTTTTCTTACGTTTACTTTGAATTTTTTAATTTTTTTTCATTTTCCCAAAAAACATTTGATCCATCTTTTTTGACACTATGCGCACTTTATCTTTATTTTACATTTAGTTCGTTGTTTAAATTCATTTCGAATTTCATTTCTTAAGTTTTTTTATTCTTCTATTCTTTAAAATATTTTAAAGTAATTTTCTTTTTGTTAATTTCTCAATTTTGTGTGTTTCTGTAGTATACCATGTTGGCTTTTTTCTATTATTTTTTGTTTTCCATTTTGCCCGTTTGCTCCGTTTTTGTTCAATACTTCCAATTTTTTTTATTTGTTGTTTTTTTCATTATTCCAATTTTCCAGTTTTTCAAATTTTTCCGGTCCGTCCATTCTTTTAATTTCTCTTTTATATTTGTCTTTAATATATAATTTTATGCATTCTTAACGTTTTATTTACTTTTTCTATTACTTTTATATGTCTTGTTTTTAGTGCTGAATAAATTTTGTTAGTGTCAATTTATCGAGTTTCTCAGTTTTATGAATTTTTTTATATTAATGTTTGTAGTCTTTTTAGCAGTATTTTTTTGTTTTCATTCTCAAAATTGTCCTGCTTTCCTACCGATTTTTCATTTTTTTCACCATTTGTTCAATATTGTTCGACTTCTTTAATCTTTGCAATATATTTTTTCTAGTTTCCTGTTTTCTTTTATCAATATTTTATAGGTTCTGCTTTGGTTTTCTCGAATGTAAATATCTTAACAATTGACATTAATTTGTTTATTTGGTTGATTTTTTTTGTTTTTAGCTTTTTTGTACATTCTTATAATACTGAGTTTTCCTATTGTTTTTATCTTTTACCGTTGATCGCCGTTTAGACAATATTTTTAATTTTTGTGATCACTACATTTTTAATTTTTCCTTTTCCTTATTTTTACTAATACCATTGACAAAAATAGTGCTTTTCAAAGTCATCAAAACTGTCAAAGAGGTACTAAACAATTTCCAAAGTATAAATAACTCTACGATTTTTTCCTTCATTGGCACTTCAAACAACTAGAGAAAAAAAAAACTGGTGCATAAATATAAAATATCAGTGTCATATACATAATATCAGTGAACTCCAATGGATTTCAAACATTAACTTTTTTGTACTCAGGCGATACACAGTGATGGGGGCCCGTACGTTGAACCCCCCGGGCCCGCATTTTCCCTCAGCGGTGTCTAAATATGCCTTACAGCTGCTGTTGTTTTCGACTCGGTGTCCGATGGAAGAATGGGCTCGAGCAATGCTGACATTTAATTAGTCGAGCATGACGACATTAGTTGAAGTGTAGCTTGCCCAAATCTGTCACCCAAACTAAGAAAGCGCAACATTCTGTGTGAAACTGCATGCTTTTTTAACTATTTTTTATATTATTCAATATAATACTATAAAAAACTATAGGAATCTGTTAACAGAATTCTTGCAATTTTCGCACATTACCAGAACGCTTGCAATTTTTGCTCGTATTTATTGCATTAATGTAAGCGAATCTTACCGGGTACGTTTTGGGTGTTCTTGAAAGTGTTTCTGAGCGATTAGTGCAAAAATATTAAAACAATTATCGTGAAATGGATTATTTATAAGCATCCAAAACCTAACCAATTTTCGTTACACATTATTGTTGTTTTAGAAAAATGCATCCCCATAGCGAAAACAAAAATGTAGATCTACGTTAAAAACCTGGATATTATCTTGCCAATACAATCTGTTTGTGGATATCAAAGCAGTGTACGATTCTGTGAAAAGAAACGAACTGTGTCTGGTATTGTCTACATGCTTCTTTTTTTATTTATTTCAATTATAGAGGTTTTAACCTTAAGGTCATTCGCCTCTTCGGGTTAGAAAAATCTCTTCTGAAAAAATTCTAACGATCGGAACTCGAACTCAGGTGCGCTGCGTACAAGGCAATCGATTTACCAACTACGCCACACCCACCCCTGCCTACATGCTTTTTGAAATATATCTTTCTTGATTTTTGAAACACACTCCATATGTTCAACGCATTTTAATTTATGCTCACGCATACTTTTCGTGGCAAACATGAATTTAGTGCAGCCAACTTGCGGAGCCAATATTATCACAAGGACCCTGGCTCTAGCCCAGTGTACCCATACATAAAGATGGCACCGACGAAATTGCTTTCAACCTAATAGCGCACATACTTAATAGTTTAAAGCAGGTAGCTCTACGCCATGGTATCAAGTGAAAAAAAAAATAAAGTTTCGAACATTCGATGGATTGCTGTTTTATTTTTTCTCTATACAATGTGAAAAGTATAAAAATAACATTGAATCCTAGATAAATAACTATTTTGTTTGGATATAGCTTTCGTTATGCTACTGGTATTCCGATGTAAACGATGTTTGCGGATGAAGAAAAATAAACGTTGTGCTTCCGAATGATTTTTGTTCTCTCGCGTTCCCCCAACGAAGGATTCCAAAGAATGTACAGTCGGGTCTCCTACTACGCGGCTTCCTACTGCGCGGATTCCTACTGCGCGTTACCCGCGTTGTAGGATACCCATAGCTTATGGGATTTCGACTAATTGGGGCTGTGGTCGATTATTTCGTCTGTGTCAACATGTAGCGCCATACTTTCTTTGGCAAAGTTGTTGTACTTACTTGAGCCTACAACTTAGAGTAATTGGGTATCCAATTAGTTGAGAACTATGTCGCCAGGGGTGCTATGAAGAAAGAGTAAATAAATCGAAATTCTTGTCGTAAATTCGACTATCATCAAATGGATTCAATGTCAAATATATCAAGACCCTCATTATTTTGAAAGGTGGTGTCTTAGAGGAATTTATAAAAGAAGTCCAGAGCTTCTGGATGGTAGAAAGTATAACTCGCTATTACTCCACCAGGCGGCGCTAGTGCTAATGCAAATATTCAACACATGTTCAAATAATTCTATATCTCAACATCGTGATTAGATAGAGTAGTACTGACTTCAGCAAAGTTGCTCGAGAGGTCGGGAACTACCCAACGGTAACAGATTAGTTTGGAATACTCTCACTATGCGGCGCTAGTGAGCGTAGAAGCTTTCAACATATGGTAAATTATGATATATCTCAAAAGTCTAATAACTTGGTAAAATGGTGTTTTCGGCAATGTTCTCGAGGAGGTCATAGGCTACTCGGTTATGGATAGATTAAATTGGAATGGACCCGCCAGGCGGCGCTAGTGAACATTTTCTTTCAAAACATATATCTCGAGATCATGATCATTTGGAAGGGTGGTGTGTGGCAATATTTATAGGCAGGTCGAGCTCTGTCTTACGGCGAACAAATTTGTTCAGATCTCGCCCAATGAGAATGAAACTTTTATAACATTATTATTTCTAAAGTCTGATAATTTAGGAAAACGCTGTTTTGGTAAAGTTCTCCAGGGCGACAAGTGCTGTTTGACAATGTATATAAAAATTTCGATTTTTCCCACTAGATGACGCTAGTGAGCACGATTTTTTCCTTTCAATTTCTGCATCTCAATATAAAGGCAGTTTAGAAGGGTGGTGTTTTCAACAAAATTGCTCGAGTGGTCGAGGATTACCCAACGGTAACAGATTAGTTTACAATACTCTCACTATGCGGCGCTAGTGAGCGTAGATGCTGTCTGCATGTGGTAGATAATGATATATCTCAAAAGTCTAATAGATAATCTAATATAATCTAATCTAAAGTCTAATAACTTGAAAGATGGTGATTTGGGCAAAGTTCTTGAGGAGGTGAAAAGATACTCGATTATGGGTAGATTAAAGTTTAATGAACCCGCCACTTGGCGCTAGTGAGCATTATTTTCATATTCTGTATCTCGAGATCATGATCATTTGGAAGGGTGGTGTCTTTGGCAATATTCATAGACAGGTCGAGCTCTGTTTTAAGGCGAATAAATTAGTTGTGAACTTGCCCACTAGGCGTCGCTAATGAGAATGCAACTTTCTCAACATTATAGATAAAGTACGATAAGTAGGAAAACGCTGTTTTGGTAAAGTTCTCCAGGGGGACAAGTGCTGTTTGACAATGTAAAAAATATTTTGGATTAACTCGCTAGGTGACTAGTGAGCACGCATTTTTTCTTTCAATTTCCGCATTTCAACATAAAGGCAGTTTAGAAGGGTGGTCAAGCAACAAAGTTGCTTGAGAGGTCGAGAACTACCCAACGATTAGTTTAGAATACTCTCACTATGCGGCGCTAGTGAGCGCAGAAACTTTTAGGACCTGGTAAATTATGATACATCTCACGAGTGTAGCTTAGAAAGATGGTGTTTTCGGCAAAGTTCTTGAGGAAATCAAGGGCTGCTCGATTATAGACAGACTGAATTGGAATGGACCCGCCAGGCAGCGCTAGTGAGCAACCTCTTTTCAAATTTTATTTCTCGGGATCAGGATAATTTGGATGAGTGGTATCTTTGGCAAAATTCATCGACAGGTTGAGTTTTATCTTATTGTGATAAGATTAGTTCAGAACTCACTCATTGCTAGGGAGAATACAACTTCTACTACGTAGTAGCTTAAGTCAAAAGTTTGATAATTCATGAAAATGGTGTTATCAGATTAACGTGAATTTCAGTTACTAGGTGGCATTAGAGAGAGAAAAAAATTATTTACGAATTTTAGCACCTCAAAATCATGACAGTTAGCCTTTCTTCAGTGAAATTCATCGGTAGTTCTAGAGCTGTCTGATGATGGTAGATTGGTTTTGAATACTTTCATAATGCGCCAGAGAATGGTTTGATGAATTTATCCTCTTATCCATTTTGAGGTTACTTCAGAAATTCAAATAAAATTAACAATCGGAGTAGTGAATAATCTATTCATAATCTAGTAGCCCTTATTCTTCCACAAAAACTTTTCCGAAAACACCATTTTTCTAATTTATTAGACTTCTGAGATAATTCATAATCTATCATATGCTGAAAGCTTCCACGCCCACTAACACCGCATAGTGAGAGTGTACTAAACTAATCGGTCATCATTGAGTAGTCATTGACCTATCAAACAATTTTGTTGAAGACACCACCTTTCTAAACTGCCTTAATATTGAAATGATGAATTTGAAAGAAAAAAAAATGCGTGCATACTAGTGTCACCCAGAACACGAGCTTACTCGCGTAACCTATAGTAATTACCATACTTCAAAAAAGATCTACAATATTCTGAAAGTTTTATCCTCCTTAGCGCCGCCTAATGGGTGAGTTCTAAACTAATCTGTTCACCGTAAGGCAGAACTCAAACTGCCGATGAATATTACCAAAGACATCACCATTGCAAATGATCATGATCTCGAGATACAGAATATAATATATACTTGCTCACCATCGTAATCTTGCGGGTCCATTCCAATTTAATCTATTCATGATCGAGTAGTCCTTGAGCTCTTCAAGAACTTTGCCGAAAGCGCATTCATTAGACATTTGAGATATATCACAATCTACCACATGCAGAAAGCATGAACGCTCACTAGCGCCGCATAGTGAGAGTATTCTAAACTAATCTGTTACCGTTGATCGTCGACCACTGCAGCAACTTTGTTGAAGACGCCACCCTTCTAAACTGCCTTTATTTATGATTTATTTATGATCACGATTGTTACCGTCGAGGCAAAACAATAAAAATTAAAGAAAGCATGATTAAAATATAGAATTGAAAATGTTAAATGTTACATATTTAGAGTTAAAACTTATTATACACGTATTAAAAATAATAAAACTTACCTTAGTTTAAAATCAAAAATTACACTCTAGAAACAAAATTTGATAGTTCGTTAGGAGAAATAAAAACACAATTTGTTAATACACATATACAAAATACACCCCTGTTGTTGCTACCAACTTAATAAACAGTCTACAACTGTCGGAGTCGCAAAGGGAATAAGAAAAGGGAACAATAAAAGGGAAAAAGGAAGAGCTACTGGGTCTGAGCGTTGGGAAAGGTCTATTCCGGTGCAACCATTCGACGAAGTACATCATCGAGAGTTTTTTCTTCACGAAAGTTTTAAATAATTCAACGAAAGTTTAAATATTGAATATTAACCACCGATACACCAACCAGCGATTCGGTAAAGCTAGCGACGAATCAGGTACGTTGTGTCAATTAAGACCAACCGAAACGCAGTAGCAAACTAATCTTCCTTTCCGCGTGGCGGACTAACTACCCATAGAACCCGAATCAGCAGCAGCCGGCCGGCCAACATACACGCCACACCAGACACATTGTAAGTCGTTAGGGAATAAAAGTGTTACATTGAAAAAGAGTTGTTTTACGTTCCTTCCCGGTCCCTTAATCAGCATCTTTATTGAAGAGCCGACCCTGAGAGCAAGCGTGCTACTCACGATCGAGCTAGAGGCCCGAAAAAGAAGGCTGTTGCAAAGCCCAGCCTCGCTAGATCCCCGTGGCTTGACCAGGGATTGAGGTCCTTGCACGGTTAACCCTTCTGGACCGTAGAGTAACACGATCTCGAGATATATGCTTTGAAAGAAAATGTTCACTAGCGCCGCCTGGCGGTTTCATTCCAATTTAATCTATCCATAATCTAGTAGCCTTTGACCTCCTCGAGAACTTTGCCGAAAATACCACTTTTTCAAGTTATTAGACTTTTGAGATATATCATAATTTACCATATGTTGAAAGCTTCTACGCTCACTAGCGCCGCATAGTGAGAGTATTCCAAACTAGTCTGTTACCGTTGCCTAGTCCTCGACCTCTCGAGCAACTTTGCTGAAGTCAGTACTACTCTATCTAATCACGATGTTGAGATATAGAATTATTTTAACATGTGTTGGATATTTGCATTAGCACTAGCGCCGCCTGGTGGGGTAATAGCGAGTTATACTTTCTACCATCCAGAAGCTCTGGACTTCTTTTATAAATTCCTCTAAGACACCACCTTTCAAAATAATGAGGGTCTTGATATATTTAACATTGAATCCATTTGATGATAGTCGAATTTACGACAAGAATTTCGATTTATTTACTCTTTCTTCATAGCACCCCTGGAGGCATAGTTCTCAACTAATTGGATACCCAATTACTCTAAGTTGTAGGCCCAAGTGAGTACAACAACTTTGCCAAAGAAAGTTTGGCGCTACATGTTGACAAAGACGAAATAATCGGCCACAGCCCCAATTAGTCGAAATCCCATAAGCTATGGGTATCCTACAACGCGGATTCCTTTTTCACGCCCCCAGTTAATCGCGTAGTAGGAGACCCGACTGTATTGAAAATACGTTTGAAAAGAAAAAAATCAAATCCTATTTGTTAGAATTCATCTACAATTCAACATTTCTTTCGCCACTGAGCACGTCGTTCAACTTCCAACCAATACCATCCCTGACCGGGTTCCGGGTCGAGTCGGGTCGGAATTTCAGTTAATGACGCACTTGAGGTGACCATTAATCAGCCATGGTTCTCTGCTCGCTCCGCTTGCAATGTAGCACCATCACGCTACGTACGTAAGGGCAATTCATTCTCTTTATTTGCACACACTGCCATTATCTGTGCTGCAAGCTGCGTTCGGCTGACGGCGTGCGGCACGGCGAGAGAGGTGATATGCGTTGCGATATCGGTGAAATGATCGCTTACATGAATAATTGCCGCCTTTGAGGCCTCTGTTCCGGTGCGGTTGGGATGCCCTCTAGAAAAACGGGGTTGTTATTTTCTTCAGAAGATTGAAAAATTCGGGCCCACTGTAACAAATTTGCGGCTAAATAAATGCGTTACATCTTTTAAGAATCTGTCATTTTTGAAGAACTTATTTTGTTATTTGAGTTTTAGCACTATATGCCGGGAAATGTTGCTGAAGCACCAAAATGACAAACATTTCGAACATCCCAAACGGATTCCACACGACAGCTTAGATACCGCCACAAAGAAAAACCTATCCCACAGGCTTCGTACTCATTGCTGCTGCATACATTACAGGAACATCCAACATGTGCATAGTTCCTCACGGAATGTCGGTTGAATTGTTTGTTTAACCGACGTGGTACTGCGTGATAATCATCCAAGCTGAGGTAGAGGAGGTTGCTGGTTTCAAATCGTCATGGACTTTGTTACAATAGTGCGAAAGGAACGCAGGAGCGCGGTGGGCCCAATGTAAATAAATTATGCATGTGTGACATGCATGAAGCCATGTCACGATATCTTTTCGCTAGGTCTTTCCTCACAATGAACGCGTACTGGTTGATATTTAATTTTCCTGTACTTTACATAATTACAATTAAGATAACTTCACGCTAAACAAATAGCGTGTCAGGTTTGGTTGTTTTAGTGATAGTACGTTTCGACATAATTATAGCTGTTCGTATATCAGCGAAAGGTGAGTTAAGTGCGTGTTTTTTCAATAGAATACCAGCTTGCGCACCTTTTTATTGTAATTCCAGCTTCTGATGGGGATGCGTTTTCGTTTTCACTGTGGAGTAGTTCATTCGTGAAACATCTTTTCTCGAAATTATTAGACATATCGGAGACGCAATTTTACATGGTTCTCATCAGCCTGAACGAACTGTATCCCTGGATTCGTCGCTGCTTTCCAAACGTTTTTTTAATAATTCACCACAACCATAATTAGGAAGTGGAAACTTTCGCACCACGCCCGAAACCCACAGAGCACAATGTAACATTGTTGCAAAAATAACATTTATTTTCCGACGAAAAAAACAAATCATAATGATTCCACACTTTCTATTCAATCGACTTTGTTATTCTTAGCCCGGATTGAACTCTTTTTTACGCGAACAGGACGAGTAAGGAAAAAAAAACGCCAACCCCTCGATGATGAACCAATATTTGGCTTAAGAGAAAACATCAATTACCCTCTTTTTCTCAAGTAGGGTAAAAGAAAATCGAAAACCGCCGGCTTATACCGTTCAAGAGTCCCGTTCCAGGGAGACAGGGAAAAAATCTAAACCACAAGAAAAGTTGACCAAATCCTTCCATAATCCCGTAAAGTGCCTTAAAGTGTCTAATCATTCTCTCACCCTCTCGTTGTGTGCTGTTGTGCCCTGAACGCCAAGTTTCGATGTAGCAGTTCGATACAGAACCAAGGGGAAGTAATCCCTTTTCACAGTAAGACTTCTGCTTGAAGTTAATATTTTGCTTTACGGAAAACGGGCGAAAACATTTTCCTCAGAAACGGGTCAAAAAAGTGCACAGCAATGTAAACAGGATTAGCACATTGTTTGTTTAGACAGAGTAATTGTAGTCAAACGTAGGGAAGGCTAATGATTAATTTCCGAGGGTTTCGAACATAGATTTGCTGATTTGGATCTTTGAAACTGGTTGAAATAAGTCTGCATGCAGCAGTTGAGCCGAGAAAAGGGTTGCAGGATGAAGATTTCCTATCTAAATTTGCCAACAGAAGGTACAGAAATGGATTACAACTGTTCTTTTCCAGCAAAAGCTGGCTTTGTTCTTGGAATACGAACGTTCGGGCATAGTTTGAAACATATGGCCATTGGTCAGGCCAATTCATTGGTATTAAATTTGTTGTTCTAAAGCTGACACCTTTTTTTCCTACACGAGTGCTTCTATTCATAATAATGGAAAGAAATTTATCTTTCATCTAACGACCATCAAAACGATCATAAAATGCGTCAAAATGCAGTTCTTTCTCCTCAACTGATCGAGACCCACCGCAACTGCATACTTGAATCGTTCAAGCTGGAGGAAAATTTATCACTTCCTTTATCATTCGTGGATAATTTCTTTATTAGAATATCACCGCGAAGGACTTAGTCCTCAATTTCTCCCATTTCGTCTGTTATAGCGAAGTGACTATAAAACTCACATATCATCCATCTCTATTTGGTGGAGGCTCCTTCGGTTGCGCTTTGGCGGGATCAACAGGCTGCCGGATGGTTTCCTTTGAACCTGAAGGTGTAATTTTCGTTTCCACATAGCTTTTTAATTTGTTCCACCAGGTCCGCAACGGAAGGACCACCTCAGACGGATCCTTAAGCATTTTTTTGCTGCTATCGTCCTTTCACGAATCATGCCCGAGCTATCTAGGATCCGTTTCTTTTTCAGTTTGACTAAATTAGATAATTATGGAGTCACACCTTTGGCTGGAAGTGACTGAAGAGGGTGTGTTTGCTGGCACGTCCGCTTGGATAGCAAATGTTGGAGTTAGAGGAATAGTTGAAACTATTACGTGCAACGGAAACATTTCCAGTCCGTTCAGTGACAGGTACATAGCATAAACCAATAAGAAATTTGCTATTGCTGACGAGAAAAATGGTTAAACGCAACAACAAGGGAATAAGCCGTCATACCAATACTTTTTTGCAAATTAGGGTTAAACGCTATGCATTCGTTTATTGTATATTTCTTGGATATTCTGATCAAGTTTCTTGTAGTGATTTCTTTTAAGCATAATGTTAAAATTTCCAACTTCACTCGGATTTTTCATACTTGCTACTATTGATAATAAATTTTCTCTTATAGAAGATTGTTTAAAAACCTTCATCTTGTTATGAATAAAGGGTGAATACAACATAATTGCAACACATTATCGAATCTCATGTATTCATTGAATGGAAACTGAATTTGTAGGGAAATTTTCTACACGTATTTAGCACAGTTTACGCATATTATTAGATGTTAATTGGTGCAATGCTCAACACTTTCGCTTCACGCCTACCAAAAGAACCTGTACAGTAATGTCTAGAACTACTTTTTGCACTCCCGAAGCATGTTATAAATATACAGTCTGAGTATCTGTGTTGATAGATTTTTTTTCACTAAATGTTTGATTGCAATCGCTTAATGCCAAGAGAGGTTGGTCAAATGAAAGAAATCGATTAGTTAAAAAATAAAGGCAAACAGTATGGTGCTGTGCTTGGTTTTAAGAATTTGGTTATATCGCCAATTTTAACATATGGGTACAGGAGATTGGTCTGTAAGGTGACAGAGCTTGTTTTACTAAAGACTATATAGTCTCTAGCCCGTCTCCAGTCGATAGTTTTGATAGATTGAGATTCATTATTATTGATGTGGCCGAGATCGTGTCATATACACAATAGAGGTGGTCGGGTTTCAATTTATTCGAACCCGAACCCGACCCGAACCCGAGAGCTTGAACATTTAAAAACCCGTGCCTGACCCAAGCCCGAATTTATAAAATTGCCATTCCTGCAATAGTAGTATAATTTATTGCATGGATTAAAAAAGCCTTGGGAATTGGATCAATAAATGAAGAAAAAAATTCTCCTTTTATTACAACTTAAAACCCTTAAAACTTCTGAATAATTTAAAATTATTTTTTAACGAAAATGTGAACACGTCCTCGTTTGAAACTATCGGTCTTCCTTGGCGGTGAGCTTAGCCATACGGGCTAGAATTTTTGACAGCTATCCTAGAAAAAGGATAGAGATTAAGTTAGTTCAATGGAAGGTGTGGTCAAAATAATTCAATTTTATAAAATAATTGTTATTTGTCTATTTGTTGTTCGACTGTGATGATTTCTGCTTAATGATTGGCTTTCTAAGTCTTGTACATATAAATCAAACGACTTGGTTTTGAATTATCCGACGTTTCGGCCGTTTTTGGCGGCCTTTTTCAAGAAAAAGACAGACAGATAGACAGATATACCGGGAATACAGGTGCGGTGGAAAATCGATCCGCAATGGCCGCGACATACAATTTTCTCAATCCCATTAACGGGAGAGTCGCATGACTTGCAACTATAACTCATGGCTGATTTCAACCCGCCTTTAGTCGCTTACGACCTTTTGAAAACCCACCCGAGATTTCGTCTCGCAGTGCGCAAAGTTGAAGTGTGGGGAACACTTTCCACTACTCGCGTGCAGATGGCGAAGTGAGCGCGTAAGTTTTTTGTGAGGAATTACACACAGGTTGCAGTCTCACAATTTCACCGTAGACACACAAAGTTTTCACACGACGAAATAAAGCACTTTAGCACAAGGATTTCACTGATGAGCAGTACACGAAACAAAACGGAATGACCGTCAAGCGACTGGAAACATTTTCGCCGAAAAACGGTAAGTAAAACAGATAAAATGGAACTTTCTCCAGAGCAAAAAAGCAAACACGATGTAAACAAACTGGTCTAAATCAGTCTTTGACACAACTGAGCCCGAACATCACCCTCACCCTTGAAATATTTACTTTCAACTATAATACATCATATCACACCATTACTAACACCTACACCAAAGTAAAACTAAATCAATGTAAACGTCAAGCGACTGAAGCCGTCCGCTCATTATCGTGATTTATCGGCCTCATCACACTGGTGTCACGATGCGCTGAACCATTTGCTGCAGACTCGTCGTAGGATTCACAAGGGAGCAAACAAATTTTAGTGATCGGCCGCTTTAGGACGCCGCGAGCGGTACGTAGTGTTACAACTGTCGTAAGCTGATCCAGTCCTGGATGGATGGAGAGAATTCTCGCGAGCGGCCATTTCACTGGATGCTGAAATTCGTCGACGATTACCACGAGGCGTCCAATACGGGGAAAACAATGAGCTACCCCCGGTTAATTTTGTGCATTTTTGCATCTCTTGCAGATGCTCGCCGCGCTAATGATGCCAAAATTGCTGGAATAGACGCTGCATGGATTGGTAGTGGTTCAATCTGCTCATCTGAACGTCCATTATATTGGTTTCTGGTATGAAGTGCATTGTCGATCCAATTAGAAAATGGGCCGGAGTAAGGCAGGATAAATCGTTCGGATCTTCGGAAAGTGGCACCAATGGTCGAGAATTCATTGCGGCTTCGATTTCCGTCAGGACTGTGTTCAAGTCCTCGAATGACAAACGGGAATTTCTCAACTGGCGGTACATATGATTTTTATCAACCTTCACTGCAGCTTCCCATAAACCGCCAAAGTTGGGAGCCTTTGGCGGATTTAAGTGCCAATTGATGTCTTCGTTGGCGCAGTGTGACTGAATGGCTTCCCCTTCGTTGCCTCCGAGCCAGTGGTATAGTTGCTCGAGCTCGTTTTTGGCACCCTCGAAGTTCTTGCCGTTGTCCGAGAAGATGTCAGTTGGACGACCTCACCGGGCAATGAAACGTCGTAGCGCGGCTATAAAGGCTGGCGTGGAGAGGTCGTTTACCAACTCAATGTGAACGGCCTTGGTACTAAAACAAACAAATATACAAATGTATGCCTTCGCTGCGTTTGCTCTCTTGTGGATAGGTTTCAAATATATTGGACCGGCATAGTCCACTCCACTAGCAGTGAACGGGCAGCTTGGAGTAATTCGAGCTAGAGGTAGTTTCCCCATATATTGACTCGCAGAAACGGGACTCACTCGAGCGCATCCTCGGATAACGCTTCTCATTAGGCGTCTTCCATTTATTGGCCAATATTGCTCCCTCATGGCAGCAAGAGTAAGCCGACCGCCACCGTGCATAAGTTTCAGGTGATAGTGTTTAGCGAGGAGGCGGGTATAGGGATGGAAACCTGGCAGAAGGGCTGGGTGTTTATGAATGTAGGGCTGCTCAGACAATCTCAACCTCCCTCCCACTCTTATCGTTCCCTCCGGGTCTACAAAAGGCTTGAGAAGTCGAAGTGAGGAATGCTTGGAAACTGTTCTGTCCCTTGTCAAATCTTTGATCTCCTGCTTGAACACATCATGCTGAGAAATTCGAACGAGAATCGATTGGGCGTTTGTCATCTCCTTGACTGTAAGCGAATTACGTAGGGGTTCATTGGATAACTGCGTCCGGGTTTTCGTGAGACATCTTTGGGCAAACCGGAGACAATAAGCTGTAACGCGAACAAGTCGATTGTGCGATGAAAATCGTGAAAAGTAAGGATTGTGCAGTGGTTCTATTTTGGCGCTAGCAACTACCACCTTTCGTCGTTCTTTTCCATCGTTGGGGTAATCAGGAATGCTCGATGAAGGAAACTGTTCTTGGATGAGGGATAACCAGGCGGACCATGTTTCCAAACTGCGCTGTTTAATAGTTCACTTGTCTCCAAACCCCGTGATACTAGGTCAGCTGGGTTTTGCTTACTAGCAACATGTTTCCATTGCGCTCCGTGGGTAGCAGTCTGAATAGCCGACACCCGATTGGCTATGTAGGTTTTGCAGGTGTTTGGCGGAGATTTCAGCCATTGTAATATAACCATGGAGTCGGACCAAAAAACGATGAGGCGATGTTGATCTGCAGTGCTTGGATTATCCTGGAATGGAGTTTCGCGGCAAGATCAGCAGCACACAACTCCAGCCTAGGAAGAGTAACCCGCTTGAGCGGTGCTACACGAGATTTTGAAGCCAACAGTTGTACTGAAATATTGCACTGAATGTCGACGGATCTTGCGTATGTACATGCTCCATAGGCTGTTTCGGAGGCGTCTGCAAACGTGTGTAATTGAATCTCGGCGTTCGGCAGAAAGGCATAGCGGTTTACTCCGAAACCAGTTAGCAATGGTAGCTGCTCGGAGTATCGTTTCCATTTCGTTGCTATGTTCTCGGGGACTTCATCATCCCATCCACAGGACTCCAACCACAGGTGTTGCATTAGAATTTTTCCGCGTATTATAACTGGAGCGATCAGACCCAAAGGGTCGAAAAGTTGTGAAATTTCGGAGAGTATTGCTCGCTTTGTCAACTTTCCTTTCTGGCTGATGTTAGTATCGAATCTCAATATGTTTCTTTGAGGTTCCCATGAGATGCCGAGAGCTTTGACAGTTTCATCCTTGTCGAACTTCAAAGATGAGTGAGTTCCAATTTCATCTGCCGAAAGGCCCTGTAGAACCTGGAGCTTGTTCGATGTCCATTTTCGCAGAGAAAATCCGCCTTTGGATAGCAGTTCATTCAACTCAGATCGTAGTTGTGTTGCTTCTTCCACTGATTGCGCTCCGGCGATGAAATCATCAACGTAAAAGCCTTTCCGCAGAGCTGGGCCTCCCAAGGGGTACGACCTTCATTCGTCTTCGGCAAGCTGTTGGAGGGTTCTAGTTGCAAGAAACGACGAGGAAGCGAGGCCGTAGTTAACTGTTAGAAGTTCGTAAGTTTGTATTGGTTCTTGCCGACAGAAGCGCCATAATATACGTTGGAAGGGTGTATCATCGGTATTTAGTTTTACTGGACGGTACATTTTTTCTATGTCCGCGACCAATGCTACAGGATATGTACTAAATCTTAGAATGATTGAAAGTAAATCGTCTTGTACTACGAGTCCTACCAGCAGTGCGTCATTAAGAGAGTGACCTGATGACGTCTTGGCTGATCCGTCAAAAACGACGCGAAGCTTGGTTGTCGTACTTGCCTCTTTGACAACCGGGTGATGTGGGAGGAAACATTGGTTGGAATCAAATTTGTCGTGGGGTGGAACCAGGCGCATATGTCCAAGGGCTATGTACTCATGAAGGAATTTACCATATTCTTTTTTGCAGCTGGTCATCGTGGTACAACCTTCGCTCTAGTGATTCAAAACGTCTCTGTGTAGCCGCTTTAGACTCCCCAAGCATTTCTTCGAAGTTGGGGTGGCGGGGAAATCGCACCACGTATCTTCCCTCAGAATCTCTGGCAACATTCGCTGCATATAACTGCTCACAGTTTTGCTCATCTATGGAATAATTGGATTGGTTTGGCAGCTCTTATGTTTCCCAAAACCGTTCTAAACTTTTCTCGAGGGTGGCAAGTGAAACAGCGGTAACGGAATGATGCAAAACTTCATGGGAGGGTTGAAATACAGTCGCTGTTCCTGAAACTAACTATCCAAAGACGCTGTCCACTAAAGTCGTCAGGGAATTGGAGAGCTCAATTCTTGCAGCTTTTTTAAAACATGAGAAAAAGTGTTCGTTTCCGATAATCATATCAATACCGGCTCGTTTGTTGAAATTTGGATCAGCCAAAAATAATTTCTTGGGAAGACACCAGTCATCAATAAGCACTTCACAGGCTGGTAAGTTTGACGTTACCTTTTCCAAAACCAAGAAGTTCACATCCAAAGCGAAATCTTCCTTGCGAGACCGGACTTGCGTGGAAACGGATTGAGTTACATGTTGTGGCTGGTTACCTATTCCCTGAATAAGCACATTCGCCCTTTTTCGCTTTAACCGAAGAATTTGTACCATTCTTTCGGAAATTATGTTTGGCTGCGAACCACAGTCCAGCAAAGCAAATGTTCCTCCCCATATCGATCGACTACAACCAGAACCACCGTCAGCATTAAAATACTCTTCTCGGCATCAGGCAGCGGTTAATGGTGGCCAGGTTTCGCTAATTTGACGGCAGTTGTCGCGGAAAACACCGAAGATTCATTAATGGGACCATCGCGCGTTTGTGTCGATGTTACTGGGTAATTTCCTGAGGATGAAGGGACAGTATTTTGATTAACTCGGCTTAAGTTGTCGGCAAAGGCTGAATGGATGAGTGAGCGGTGACGTCTTCTACAAAATCTGCAACTGTACCTGGATGCACAGTTTCTCGCATAGTGATCGGCACGGAAACAATTCAGACACAAGTGAATTGCATTCATTAGACTCATTTTCTCAGCTATCGGGAGCCGTTCGAACTTTGAACACTTGATTAAGGGGTGATGTTGGTCGCAGACATAGCATTTAAACGGAACATTCTCAGTCGCTACATGAGACAAAACATTTGCATGAATGGTCTTTTCCGAATCACCAATGCATGCTGAGGATGCGGGTGGAATTGCATGGTGTTGATAGGCTGAAATCGATTCCAGTACCCGCATGCTACGTTGAAGGAAGCCAATTACACACTTGTAGGTGGGTTTGTCTAAAGTTGATGCGTGATCCTCCCAAGCTGCTAACGTGTCAGCGTGTAAACGTGTGCAAAGAAGGTGCTCCAGAATAGTGCTCCATGAATCAACTGGCTCGTCCAATTGTCCCAAAATCTTCACATGTCGCTCAAATTCATCAAGTCTCCCTTGCCATTTCTGTAGTATCAAACAGCGCTTGAAGATGGCGTTTTTTAAGTAAATATTCATTGGAGTATCGGTTGGTTAAAGAGTCCCATGCCAGTTTGTAGTTGGCGGCACTAATTCCGATGGATTCAACAAGCTGCGCTGCTTCCCCTTTTAAAGCTGCGCGCAGATAATGAAATTTTTGGATATCTGCCACGTCAGGATTCGAGTGTATGAGCGCGGAAAATGTGTCGTGGAAAGCTAGCCAGTCCTTATAATCGCCAGAGAACTCTGGTCACGAGATTGTAGACAGTTTTAGACCGTGAAGAGCGGAGCTGGACCCTGTGTTTGTGTTGTGAGGGAGATCGTTGTGTGAAATGATAGGAGGAGGGATTTTAGAGCAAAGGAAAGCTTTTATTTTGAAGAGAAAAGGCTCAAAATGTGCACGGAAATTTAAATTTCTCACCAGACCTTCATTCGTTTCCTCGCCTTTCTCTAATTCCGTTTGTACTTCCTCCAGTGCTTGCCAAAGCGTGTTCAAATTTTCCAAGCGTATGGATACCTCGCGTTTGTCCCGTTCCTCATTGTATCGTTCCATGAACTGCTCGGCGCGGCTCAACGAAGCAAGCAACGTAGTTCTCCTCGTTGTCAATTGTTGCCTGGTCCGAAAGCCTTCCATCGTAGCAAACGGTAATATCTGATAAAATAAAAGACCCGGTAGCACTGGCGGGAAGATAATAAGACTTCAAGGCAGCTTGGCTTGGTTTAATTGTTCAGAATTGCAATGGCGAACTGGCGTGGCTTTGAAACGGTTTCGATGGCGCCCAATGGCCAAGAACAATTGATGAATACTTGGAAGATGGCGATCTGTCCCTTAAAGAACCTCAAGAACGCTTGATAGCTTGGTCGTAAGCGCCAAATCCTGGTCACGCACCAAAATATATTGGACGAGGTTCGGGAAGGCGGGTGGTTCTACTGGCACATAAAACGGCGGGCGGGAAACTCCGGAACAGATTCTCAGACTTCTGGATCAAAATAACTATTATCGGATGTAAATTAACGTGATTAACATAAATTCACATAACGCGATCACTGGAGGATGGAGGGTAATCTTCAGCACAAATTCAAATAACTTTATTGCGTTAGGACTCAAATGTATTTTACGATCGAAACTCTGCGGTGGTTGGACCAGGACTGCCATGAAATATATTAAGCGATTATGTGGACACCTTGCGTACCACATCTTGCATACAACTAACTGCTCGAATAGCTATTTAGGCGGTATAGGTTTGTCATCAATTAAGAGTTGCGCCAAATGCTTGGTGCGTTTCCAAAAACTTCTACGCCACCGTCATTTGACACAACTGAGCCCGAACAAAGTTAATTACTACAAAACGCGACTGGATGTTATGTATAGACGTAAACAGTGACAAGAAATGGTCGGGAGTAATTTATTAAAAACCCGAACCCGAAAATTCCAAATTTGAGAAACCCGAACCCGACCGGTACCCGAAAAGTTAAAATTTCAAAAACCTGAACCCGACCAGAACCCGAGAATTTCAAATTGTTAAACCCGGAACCCGACTCGAACCCGAGAAGTTTATATTTATAGTAACCGGATCCGAATCCGGGTTCGGGTCGGGTCCAGATTTCGGGTTGAAAAACCCGAACCCGACCATCTCTAATACACAACCCTTTAATTTTTTACTGATTGCCATCCAAATTTCTATTATTTAACAACAAGCTTATGAATCGACCATCTTTAATATCGTAGAAATTCAAAAGAATCAAGGAAGTGTTTTTTTAATTGAAAGAAATAATTTCATTTTTATCACATAAGTTACAAAAAAATTAGGGCATCCGGGGGTTAACCAATACATAAATGGAAACAAATTTTAATAAAGTTGGTATCAGTTCCAAATTCTTCATGAAAATGGGCGGCGTCTAGATCATTCTGTTTTATTGTTACGGTTCATTTGTTTATTAGTAGACTGAAGTCATTTTGAATCATGTCTATTGCGACTTCAACAAAATATCACAAAGTCAATGTTACTATATCGACAACAAAATTTGAATTGATTGCAAATCCATCGACAAAATATGGTTAGCTTTATGTTCAATAATCTATCAGAAATGATTAATGTCCAAAAACGTTCTCAACACCCACGCTAGGCGATGCCGGATCAATGAAACGCCGCACTACACTATTTAGCACTCGGTTCTTTTCGTGTGTGAAGGTCATCGTAATACATCATCACGATCCAACGCCGATTCACCGACAAACAGCGAAACGACACACGGGTCAAAGGCGCCGCCCTGGAATTAGTAAACAATCATCAACCCACAAAGAGTCAGCCTACAACAATAATTAGATCGATATCTGCGGTATGTTAAATAACACAAAAAAAAGATTTATTTCTCTTTTCTCATCTAGATGGTACCCCTGCCGTTCGGTTGAAGATGAGAAATCGCATAGAAGAAAACAACGCTCAAACAAACACCCGAAAAAAAAACCCATCCCGAACCGAAGTCAGGCCATCCCATATCTTTCCACGCGGGGCACGAAGTGAGAAAGATCCCACTTCGATGAGCCTCATCGTCCTAATCGATACAAGACTTCCATTTACGAAAACGTCACTTCTGCGCTGAGCGACCAGAGCGGATCCTTTTATCTGTCGGCACTTGTTCAAAAACGTGGAGGAGATCCTGTGGCACCTACTGCACCGATGTACATATGGATATGAGAGGTGAAAAAAGGAAATCCTACCGCTCGTTGATCCAGCATCGGCAGGGGGTGGTTGGTTGGTTGATCGGTCAAGTCAGCTGAGAGACTCAACCTCTAATGATGCAAAGAAGCGAAACGTAGCAAGATAAAAAGTGAGAAAATAGGCACAAATTTAATAACAAATATATGGATAAATGATGAAGTGTGGAATTAATAATCGGTTCCGATGCCGTAAGGGAGGAAAAGATTCGGCAAATGATGTGAGTGAGTGTGAGTGTGCCATATTCGAAATGTTCGGCAGTGGCGGCTCGGCATTAGGTGCGAAATGATTTATGGTTGCAGTGACTTGTGCAATGAATCTGTTTGATCAATTCGTGGAAGTGGTCTTTTGTTGAGCGTTGATTTTGGAAAATTTGGTTCGGCAGGTATGGGCATAGGACGGAGTTGAAACAGGTCCTAAGAAAACAATGAGAAAGAGAGTCCTTGTCATTGTATTTTTTTTTTTGAGAAACGAATATCTAAGGTTACGCAATCCAAGTTTGTTATGAATTCAATCCATTTCCTGAATGCTAGAGAACTTAAGCGTTGATCTCGACTGAACCACATAGCAGACATTTCGAAAAATTTCTTAAGAACCTTAAGAATCTTGCTGTTCGAACCAACGCAGTATATATGAAAATATGCATACGCTGAACAGGAATCGGTTCCCTGCCTCTGGAAATATGGTTAAAGTTTTTCTAAGATGAAAAAAAGCGAATAATCTTTTACGGTCAAAAATATCTACACTGCGAGATTATATTCCTTAATCTGCAACAAATAGGTTTCGTACAAACAACTTTTGTGAAATATACGAAAGTTGTTTGTAGGGTGATCGTCCTCTGCGGCCATTTTTCCAATACCTGCTCAACGTTTCGAGTTATTTTTCCAGTTTTTTCCTTTTTTATTTATTTGACACGGCTTAATGCGCTAGCATAGCTGAGTCGTGGGTCTTTTATGATTTTTACAATTTTTAAAAATTAAAGTTAGGTTTAAAATGCCTATCCACCAGGTCTTGTTGGCGCAGCTTGCTGCTACGTGTTGAGATCTTCTTCCTTGGCGGTAAAACATTAGCTGCGTTGTCAGTTCATCTTCTGTCATGTTTTAGTTTATCGGTACTGCATTCATGTTCCTCACGGTCGGATGTTCATATTTGTTTCTTGTGCTTATGGGTCGCTGTTATAAATCCGTCTTCATTGACACTTAATTCTCTATTTGAGGTTTGGTGTAGACGTTGTTACTTCGCCATTGGTAATGGCAGTTGGTTAAGTGATACTGGGTCCGATCGTTGTTGAGTTAGTGTTTGTTACTGCCCGGTCCGTAGTCGTTGGTTTAACAATCGGTTTCGGTTTAGTATACGGTGACTTTATACCGGTTTTGGTAATAACAGATGGAATTTCCTTAGCAAGGTTATACGTTGTGTGGCGGCTGATTACAATATTGGCACGTAGAAATCTGTCCTGGGTGCGTGACCAATGTTCACTGAGTATATTCAATACCTTGGACCGATTGGCATTGGATGGTCAAGTAGGAGTAGATAGGTTTCGTCGGACGCATTCTAACCATACGAACGCCGTTGTAAAGACCTGGGATGAATAAACGGAGTCCACTTCTCCGCATTTTGGTTGGTATGAGGTGGTTGATAGCTGCAGGATTAGCACGTGGTGCCAGGGCATGTAGCTTTACTTCAATACTGTCATTATCAGTGTTATTTTTATTACTGTTAACGAAAACCAGGTAATTGAAACTATTTTTCAGATAAAGGAGAATATCTATCTATATATATATATATATATATATATATATATATATATATATATATATATATATATATATATATATATATATATATATATATATATATATATATAGATATATATATATATATATATATATATATATATATATATATATATATATATATATATATATATATATATATATATATATATATATATATATATATATATATATATATATATATATATATATATATATATATATATATATATATATATATATATATATATATATATATATATATATATATATATATATATATATATATATAAAAGTCAAAGTTTGTATGTATATGATTTATGGACTCCCAAACGGCTTAACCGATTGCCGTAAAAATTGGTACATAGTAGGCATTTGCGTGGAACGTGTTTGTGTGCTATTGATTGGGGATGATCTACCCACTAGATGGCGCTTCGGAACATTTCGTTGAAAGTCGCAGCAACGCGCGATGGGTATTAGCTAGCTCAACATAATATTGAAAATTCAAAAATAAAACTATCAAGTCTACAAACCCGAAGAAGAACATAGACCACCAGCTTTCATACCTTCATAGAGAGCTTTCTTCTCTAATATTTGAAGTTGAAGATATTGCTCTCTGCTAATTGATGCCAGCAAATGTCTGGAACTCGCTATTAAAATTTTAAGAGCAATAATGCAACAGTCATTCAACAATTAACTTAAATCCGAAAAATTCGGTAAACCCGAAACATTTGTCTTGACAACCTGTTAAGTCCGCTGTAAAGAATATTCATTTCTAAAACATTACCGAGTTTTTAGATTCTCAACTAATAATTTAGGGCTTTGAAATGAAGATTCAGTCCAAAACATTGAACATTACAAAATAGAAGATTTTTTGGACAATGAAATAAAATAAATAAAATCTAATATTATTCAGTGTCCGTCAGATCTCGTGCACGCGACGTGCTATTACGCTTAGTGACTTTGTTTCCCTACAGAGAATCATTTGTTTGCTAGCGCACTGTATCATAAGGGGATCATCCACTTCTCTCTTTTTATCGTTCACTTCAATATCATAGTTAAATTTCTTATTCTTCTTCGTCTGCCTTCTATACATACGGATCACCAGTGTAACTCAGTCTTTGCAGCTTTTGCACTTGTTATTATGATTTGACAAGCAGTTTGATAATACTTTTTTATATCAGATGGTGTCATTAAAGGCCGTATTTTGGATTTGATGGCATTGGATCAATGAATGACTGGTAATGATGCATTTTCCTGTGCATCTTCCATGCAAGATATGCCGCCTGAATATAATATTGGCCCTATCTATCTGTTGGGGACTGACCGCTTATCTTCGTGGGTCTTTGATAGCGGTGATAGCAGTGGTGCAGCCGGGTCCAACATCGACCGTTGATTAGGTGGTGAAGGGGTAATGTTCCAAGGGGGACCGAATCCAAAATTGGCGGACCGTTGATTAGGACCAACTGGTGGAAGCTTGTTCGGCAATGATCAGGTCAAGCTCACTCGCGCATAAAAACTCGCGTGTTTAGAGTACAACCCCTTAGTAAGACACATTTATTCGACGGGTAAAAATGACATGCTATTTCAACTTAAATTCTATATTTGACTTAACTCATTAAAATACGGGTCGGTTACCCGTTCTTGGTGGTGACCTAATTTCGACTGCCATCCCGATCATATTTAGATAGATAGGAAAGCGATGATCGAGAGGCCTAGGTTCGGCTGACGGTATGTGAGAGATGATGGGATCTCACTCTCTGATCGCCCGTTATCAATTCGACATTTTCGATGATGATAATGGTTGTAGGGTAAGGCAATCACGGTGGTTCTCCATCGATGCACACATCGTAGGTAAATTGTGCCTTCACCAATGCATAGGCCGGACCGGTACCTTGGTGCTCTCGATGGTGATGTGAAGACAATTGGGTTTGCTGCTGACCAGGGATGTAGTGTAGGATGGATCATTGTTAATCGCAAACATCCTCACCCACCCAGAAATTGTAGATTTCTGAAAAATAAAGAAACAGAAATATCCTCTTCGACAGGGTGCGGAAAGGAACGATGATTGACATCGTCCATGTACTGCCCTTGCTGCAAGTGGAAATCGTCCTTCCCCCTCCGTTGCCAACTGTTTCAGCGTTGTGGTGGCTAGAAACGGCGCTGGCTTGGTTTCATACGTGACGGTATTTAACTCGTAAACCTCAACCTCATCTCCTGGAGCTGCACGCCATAAGATGCACTGAAGCGGTCTATCTTGCGGACTGAGGTTGATCTGGCGGAACATTTTCTCAACATCGGAAACCAGCATTATTTGTCGAGTTCGACACCGCAAGACTATGGACCTGTTACTGGCCCAACCAGCAACACATCATCATTCAACGACACCCCTGAAGAAGTTTTACAGGAGGCATCGAAGACTACTCGCACCTTGGTAGTGGTACTTGCCGTGATAAAGTTGCTCTCAGACCCCGAGTCTAAAAGAGCACGTGCTGGATACTGGTTACCTTCATCGTCTTCCACCATGACGACCGCAGTAGCCAGTAGGACCTAGGGGAAGATCAATGCGCAGCATTACATGTTGAAATGTTGGTGGCTATCATGTTAGCTACTTGGGAGGAAGTTGAAGTAGACGGTTCCTTACTAGATGACGAATTGTCCGTTGACCCATTCGTATTCCTTTCTCTTCCTGATTTGAAATAGACCAAGGTATGATGGCGTCCCTTGCAGTTCCGGCACGAGTACTTCGATTGGCAATCCTTGGCTTGATGGCCTGTCCGGAAACAGTTCCGACAAAGAGAGTGAGTCTTCAATATGGCGTCTCTATCCGACACCGGCAATCGTTGGAACGTACTACACTGGAAGAGCGGATGATTGGATGAGCAGGCCGCACAGCGTCCCACAGACGCTTGAGCTGTATTGGAACTGATACGTAATTGCGGCGGCTTCTGTTTTGGAAGTTGATTAGGCTGCTGGACACCCCTAGTGTCCATGGGCTTTGATGGAAGTGACTCCAAAACACGAACGCGTCGATGAAGAAAGTCCGTAAGGTCTGCTAAGATATCCTGCTCATTAGCCGCCGAAAACTCTTCCCATCCTATTCGAGTCACCGGATCGAGACGTGCTGTAAGGATGTTTACTAGCAAAAGGTCCTTGTAGTCAGCTGGCTGGATCACCTGGTCATGTGTTAGCACAACACGCTCGAAACCTTCCAAGAGTGTATGCAATTCACCGACGGATTCCTTGGAGAGCGTAGGTAACGTTAACAACAATTGAACTTGCCGCTTTTTCAGCTGCTTGCTGTTATTGTAGCGTTTGAGCAGCATTTCCAATGCTACTTGGTAGTTCGCCTTGGTTATTTTCAAAAGGTCGATCAAGTTCTTAGACTCCCCTTGAAGACATCCTTTTGAATAGTGGAACTTCTCCACCTCCGGAAGATCGGCCTTCCAATGAATGAGGGAGGTGAATAGATCTCGAAAGCTCAATCAATCATCGATGTCCCCATCAAAACTCTGCAGCCTTATTTGAGGCAGGCGCACGTGGTCCAACGCACCATGCACCGATGTATTAAATCCTCGCGTAGACTGTTCCAATGCTGGGCACTCTTCCCTCTCCTTAACCTTGTCCATCAGAAAGGATTTGGCTTCATAATACCGGTTGTTGCACTCTCGCCTTTCCTTGCCATATGCCTCCTCCCTCGCAGTGAAATCGTCATGGGATTTGATCTCCACCAACGTTTCACTAAATTTCTCCCATAACTCATCTAACTTCTCCAGTCGCACATTCAGCTGGGATACCGTTGAATCTTCCTTAAAATCCTCGATAAAATTCCAGATATCAAGCAACGAAGCCTGCGTATCTTTCAACCTTGTAGTCAACTGCTTCAACGACGGTGACTTTTTTGTAGACGATGCAGCTGGCGGTATGATGGTATTACCCGGTAATAAAACGAGAGGTGGTGCGGTGGTGTAGTTATCCACGTATAGACCTAGCGGGCTGGCATATACTGTAGGGTTCACTAACCTGACAAAACAGGTGAAAGCGCCAAAGTAGAATTATTTTAAAATAGCCAGGCTAAACTAGCACGGCGGTCTGTAGCACCATCCAAATTCATCTCAGTAATGATCGTTGGTGAGGCAGGAAGTGAAGAGGGGTTATACGATGTAGTATTCAAAAAAATGCCATGGCTGGGCATATACTAAGGTGACTCACGCAGAGAAACCAACCAGCGGTTTCAAGATGTCCAAAAGGTACAATATAATATTGCAATAATCATCAATATTGACTCAAATGAGTCGAAAAGGGCTCAACGTATGACGAAGGAATCGAAGAGGATATAAATTTTATCAAAAAAGTGTATTTCTGTACGCCTGGCTTCGGCGACATATACCATCAGTTCAACTAACCTGAGCAACCGTTAATTAGCGCGTCCTCTTTCTTTCTCTTGTTGAGTCCAAACGCTGCTATCGAATCCAGTGCTCAGTACGATCACGATGAAAATTCACTAGCGATGGAAATCTTCCGAATGTTGTTTCAACCAGCAATACACGCCAGCCGTACCGCCCTCGGTTAGCTCCGTCGAAATTCCGGAAAATGGTTAAAAATTGCGCATAAGTATACTGACGGGTAACACTTCGACTGGACATACACACTGAACTTATAATATTTACCTGTGTAACAGGAATCGGTGCTGTTCCAGTGGCTGTCCTACCTAGGTCGAATAGGTTACTGGCTAATCTTCAGTCTTGGTATGGTTCCAGGTTCAGGAAACTCCCGAAAATCCAAATCTCGGTCGGATTCCAGTTTCAATTTAGAAAGATGCGAGTGTTAGAATTGTACGTAGGTTGCCAGCTTCGGCTGGACATATAATGGTATTCAACTCACCTGAGGAAGAATAACCGGCGCAAAATGTCCAAGCCAAGCGACGCCAATCCAAAAATGCAATGACGTTGATCTCCTTTGTTCCCGTGATGAACAATTGCCGCGGTGAAAGGACTGTTCAATCCGCGATCGCAATGGCGTCGACGAGCGTCGGTGGGAATTGGCGGCGTCGACCCTGTGTCGACGGCGTCCTTACAAGCTTTCGTTGATCCTTTCCTGGTCCTATCCGGCTCGAAGGACCATAATGTTGGGGACTGACCGCTTACCTTCGTGGGTCTTCGATAGCGGTGATAGCAGTGGTGCAGCCAGGTCCAACATCGACCGTTGATTAGGTGCTGAAGGGTTAATGTTCTAAGGGGGACCGAATCCAAAATTGGCGGACCGTTGATTAGGACCAACTGGTGGAAGCTTGTTCGGCAATGACCAATATCAGTTCAAGCTCACTCGCGCACAAAAACTCGCGTATTTAGAGTACAACACCTTAGTAACACACATTTATTCGACGGGTAAAAATAACATGCTATTCCAACTTAAATTCTATATTTGACTTAACTCTAAACACATTAAAATGCGGGTCGGTTACCTGTTCTTGGTGGTGACCTAATTTCGACTGCCATCCCGATCATATTTAGATAGATAGGAAAGCGATGATCGAGAGGCCTAGGTTTGGCTGACGGTATGTGAGAGATGATGGGATCTCACTCTCTGATCGCCCGTTATCAGTTCGGCATTTTCGATGATGATAGTGGTTGTAGGGTAATGCAATCACGGTGGCTCTCCATCGATGCACACATCGTAGGTAAATTGTGCCTTCACCAATGCATAGGCCGGACCGGTACCTTGGTGCTCTCGATGGTGATGTGAAGACAATTGGGTTTGCTGCTGACCAGGGATGTAGTGTAGGATGGATCATTGTTAGTCGCAAACACTGTCCTTGATGGATGATTGGCGTAGTTTGTGTAATTTTTGTTCCGAGTTTATGGTATTGACACGTAGGAAGGAATATTTTTTCATTCGCAAAATACCACCTATACTACTTTGAGTACTAATTCCTACTCTATATGGTTAATATATTATAAAATTTTACGTATGGTAGATGGTTTGAAAATTGGGTATAATACAAATAGGATTGAATTCGTACTCACTTTTATTGCAAAAAATAGATATGAAACGGATGATCCGAATTGGACCAGGGTCATACGGACCATTGCCGCACTTTTGTGCGGAAACGCTGGTACACAATACGGTAAGAGATCGAAAAAGCCGTATCAGAAAATTTGTGCGCAATTGGAGAAAAACAAATATTTGAAAATCGCTTGACACGTTTATGTTCTATACTTCATAATCTTTTACTAGGTCCGAATTGGCCCTATTGATTTCGGTGGCACGTTTGGGAAATTTTGACTCATTTACTTGTTAGTATTGCGACATGCCGTTAGTATTGCGACACGTGTGGCGGTACCGACTAGATTGAAACTTACCGATATGAGTGTCTCCGCGCCCACTCCTTTACTCTTAGGTCTTTTTCAAGCTATAGTCGACGAACGACTCCATACATTTGTTCTTGGCTAAGTATTACAGTTACATGAGTTCAATTATTTATACTCAGTTCAAATCTCATACTTTGGCATTTTGCTTCAATTTATGAAATTGTGAACACAGAACTCAAATTGCGAGTAGGTTGAAATGAGCATGTATAAATAGTGAACGAAATAAAAACATGTTAACTGCATTGAATTTATCACTGAAATTGAAGTTATGCTATTTTAATCTATGGGGAGAAAAAAGGAATGCATATGCGCAATTCACGTGCAAAAATGATTTTAAACTCATTGACTCATTAGTTGAACAAGGTATCGATTTCGCTATATTTCATCAGTAAATCAGAATTTCTGGGCTTCTACAACGTCAGTCGGAAGCATCTGCTTACTTTGAAAACAAAAAGTATGTTAAGCTTGTGCATTTATCGCCTGATTCCGAGTCGATGTCAGATACTGATGCGCCAAAACGCAACCGTTACTTGTACTGCAAGAAAAAAAACTAAAAACTAAAACATTTTATTTATTCATTTTTTTCAAGACATGAATGTATGACAACAATGCGTTATTTTATCCAATTAATCGATTGAAAAAAAATATAAAAGTACAATGAAACAAAACGCGATTTTAAAGAGTATTATTCACGAGAGATGGCTTATAATCATAAAATTCAAATTAACAATAGCAGAAATCAAATAAAATATTTCAAATACTAAAAAATACAGGCATATGTCCGGCCCCGAAAAAAGATAAACTGCAGCCGATCCGAGTGGGGAAAAAATCCCAAAAGAATCGTTAAACCTACAACACATTTATGGCTACTCAATAATCGGAACCGCTCAAAACCCTACTCGGACGGGCTTTCTGTTCCGAGAGCACTCTACGCCACTTAACACAAACGCGCACGCTCGAACAGACTCGGTGACCATTATCAACCCCTTTTGCGGACGCGGTTTTCTACAGATCCGAGTGGCCCACAAGGAAAAAAGCCAAAACGCCGCGCTTTATTATTGGTTTTCGGATTACGGGTGTGAGAGCCCAAGTTGCAGCCCGACGGCAGCAGCAGCAGCAGCAGATCGACCATCGAAGAGCACGATCTGTCCGAAACGAAAATAGGCCGAGAAAGAGCAGCATCGGTGGGTCACCATAGCAACCAGCAGACTGCTCCGTAAGGGTACGGACGTTGTGAGACAACGGCGGCAATGGCCAAAAAAACACATATATTTCATCCGTAATAAAAGGTGTGATGACTTTAAAATACAAATTTTCACAGCATGGGACTGACGGGAATGTGAGCAGGCAGGAGCGGTGTCGTTGATTTGCCGGATTGAAGATCGACGTTGACGGTCGGAAAGCTGGATGGATATGTGTGATAGGGACAGACACATTCAGGGTTCCGTGAGGTTCGGACAACTGACTGGTAGCAGCGCCCTGTGATAGCGACAAGTGACAAAGGTCCGTCCGGGCAGTTGATTCGAGACGACCGGGTTAGCGTGTGCTGAGTGAATCTGGATGACCCATTTAGATTCGTATCGTTATCTGGGAGTAGCTATCTAAATAGCGTTCAATTTGACATCTTCGTTGTTGTGCAATGGTTTTATTAACTTTCGCGATGTAGCAGAAGCAGCAAATTTATTTCAACATGCAAAACTATTTTATTGCCAAATTTTTGGATAAAAATGTGAAAGTAGTTGTTGAAAACATCATGTTTGATTAGCAGATGTAGCGTACTAGTTTTGCAATTGTTTTGTACGATAAGAATCGACTGCAAAAGGCTGTCGAAACAGAAGATCCAAGTTTCGATGCGAGGTGGACTACATTGCAAAAAGTTCGAAAATCAATAGTATGAAATCATTGATACAGACACTGAAGCCGTCACTAATCTTCGAAGGTATATCTTGGAAGCAAAAATTACGCCTATCACTGAC
Source organism: Topomyia yanbarensis (assembly GCF_030247195.1). Lineage (NCBI taxonomy): Eukaryota > Metazoa > Arthropoda > Insecta > Diptera > Culicidae > Topomyia > Topomyia yanbarensis. The sequence continues at coordinate 39,226,851 of NC_080670.1, forward strand.
CAGAACTCACCAGACAGCGAGGTTCCAGCGAGCAGTTCCGCACCTCGTTTTATTCATCGCAATACGCATTCAAGTTAACCGAAACCCAAAATATAGTATGTACATCGGGGAAAGGTAAGCAGTAAAACGAAGAAAAAACTCGTAATTCGATGGAAGCACGGTCGGGATTCGTTTGCTCGTTGATGGGGTATCGTCGCAGCCTCAGAAGATGGGCAGCCTCTAGTGCCGCATGTGGGCGCATGGTGGGTGAATCGATTATCACTTTTGGTCAGAAATTAGAATGTTGAGTATACAATGCTGGGTTGCCCAAATCCATGACAATTTATAACAAAACGATTACTCTAAGAGCCACACTGTTAGCCGTGCGCAGCCTTATTCGTTATAGAGAGCTAACAGCTTAAAAACTTTCAGTTATGTTAAGCCTTCACTATCAGTCAGATTTCTAGTAGAAGTTCGATTGTAAAACAGGTATTTTATTTTGTTTTTGAAATTTATTTATTTATTTATTTTATTTTCATTTTTCATCTGACCTATGTTGGTCTACATGAAATTTAATGTTGTTGTATGGGAAAAACCCATTTCAAGATTCACTTCAGAAGCAGACCTCGAATGCGCGTAAAAACCCATAATCTTTTCGCACGTTTTTTCTACAATTACAATGATCTGACATTACAAATTAACAAAATTACATACAAGGTATACAGCATTTCAATAACATTACAGAAATATTTTCACATAATCTTATAAGCTAAGTCAATCTCCTAAGTATATTCTTGAAAACATCACTAGAAACATAAAAATCTAAATGGTCATACACATACTATTGAAAACATTACACATCGCCCTTATGGGTTCGTTCTGGCCGTACTCGGTGCGCTGAAAGTCTAGTCTTAAAAAGTTACGTGATCTAAGGTTTCTGGGGGGTACGTTAATGTTGATTTGTGAGAGAATATCTGGGGCATCCATTTGGCCATTCAATATTTTCCCAACGAATACCGCTCTGAATGTATTTCGCCTTTTTGTCAGAGTTTCCGTATCGAGCAGACGACAGCGATCATTGTATGGTGGTAGCTCTGTTGGGTTATGCCACGGCAAAGTTCTAAGAGCAGAGCGGAGGAATCTTGCTTGTACTGCTTCATTTCTGTTAGTCCAAATGCTCGTATAAGGACACCAAATGGCTGCAGAAGCTTCCAGGACAGACCGAACAAGTGAAAAATACAATGCCCGCAGACAATATGGATCAGTAAACTCGTTGGCGATTCTTATTATGAAGCCAAGGTTTCTATTTCCCTGTTAGCACAGGGAAATAGAAACCTTTGCTTCGTGGGAGTAATGGTTTCTGAATGTCAGTTGCGAGTCCAGGAGTACACCAAGGTCTCTGATAACTGACACTCTCTCTAGCAATTCGCCGGCGATGTTGTAGCTCCAGAGAATTGGATTTTTTCTGCGCGTGAAAGATATTATAGAGGGAAAATGTACTTTGGCATATAAAATATTTAAAATAATCCATTAAAAATTGTAAAACGATCCATAAAAAAGTTGGTCATGTTCCATAAAACAAAACTGAAAATCCATAAAACAATGTGAATGATCCATAAAAAGGGGTGATTTGATCCATAGATTATGTAAAATTGAACCATAAAATGGTCGCAAAAGAGCACTAAAATAGTAATAAAAGAGCAATTAAAATCAACCAATGCCCCATAAAAATATTGGAAATGTTCCATAAAATGATGCATTTTGCGCCATAAATTAACTGACATTGATCCATAGAATATTAACAATGTACAATAAAATACGTCGATATGTTCCAAAATATCGACAAAAATGTTCCACGGTATTACAAAATGGAGCAATAAAATGTCAGAAAAAGTTCCATAAATTTGATGAAAATGCTTGCTAAATAATTTTTCTTGGTCCATAGAAGATGTAAAAATGATTATTAGAAATGATTCATATATCGAACGTTAAATTATGGTTCATGGATATTTACAAAACGATCCATAAGAAAAGAAAATGTGAAACGATCCATTAATATGTGCTTATGCACTAGAAAAAATAAATTTAATGAATTCATGCGAAATTTTATGGTAAACTGAAAAAATAAGTTGTGCTTAATAATTCTCATAACAGTGACAGTGTTTTAACAAGTGAGCTTATACTGGGAGCTAGTGTGATGCGGCTTGGCCGCATATCCGAGGCCAAGGATCTGAAGCTGCGCAAAGCCGCTGAGGATCCGTTGGACGAGGCATTGATTAACCCGTAGCTGGAATTGCAAGCAAACCTGTGGTCCTCTCGTTTGCCCGGTTTACTTAAACATAGGGGCTATAGCTAGTTAAAAGCCGACTGAGCGGCAGCGAAGTCGGACAGTGCACTAGAAAGCGATGTGGCGTAGCCACATTAGTCAGTGTTCGTGTATAAAGTGTCCGTTCTCGCTTCAGATAGTTATTCAGATAGTATTTGCGACACATGCCCGCCTGTATCAGTGGTCTAATAACTCTCAGCACTCTAATATCATAAATACCCTGACGTTTAAAGGGTTGCCATAATGATTTCAGGTTAGCTAAGGTCAGTTACCTGACTAGTGGGATACGGAAGCTTAAGTTTAACTATAATGTATGCATTGTTTGTTGTAGTTTGACATTACAACCAAATGTAATAAACCTTATTATTAGTTGGAATAGCAAAAATTTCGCATGAATTCATTAAATTTAATTTTTCTGGTGCATAAGCACATATTAATGGATCGTTTTACATTTTCTTTTCCTATGGATCGTTTTGTAAATATCCATGAACCATAATTTAACGTTCGATATATGAATCATTTCTAATGTTCATTTTTACATCTTCTATGGACCAAGAAAAATTATTTAGCAAACATTTTCATCAAATTTATGGAACTTTTTCTGACATTTTATTGCTCCATTTTGTAATACCGTGGAACATTTTTGTCGATATTATGGAACATATCGACGTGTTTTATTGTACATTGTTAATATTCTATGGATCAATGTCAGTTAATTTATGGCGCAAAATGTATCATTTTATGGAACATTTCCAATATTTTTATGGGGCATTGGTTGATTTTAATTGCTCTTTTATTACTATTTTAGTTCTCTTTTGTGACCATTTTATGGTTCAATTTTACATAATCTATGGATCAAATTACCCCTTTTTATGGATCATTCATACTGTTTTATGGATTTTCAGTTTTGTTTTATGGAACATGGACAACTTTTTTATGGATCGTTTTTCAATTTTTTATGGATCATTTTTGTTGTTTTAGCGGCGCAAACTTAGGGCTGCCTATTATAGAGCATTTGGACACACTGAGAGCCAACAAGTTGCGATAACACCAGTTACAGAAAGCATCTAGATGTCGCTGAAGTTCGATGCAGTCCTCTATTGACCGAACAATGAGAAAGAGTTTGAGATCATCAGCATATATGAGTTTGCACCCTGGGGGTATAACCTAGCAGACGTCGTTGAAGAATAAAGAAAAAAGCAACGGTCCGAGATTGCTCCCTTGAGGTACACCCGACAAGTTGAAGCTTCCTATATGACACGTTACTTCCTAATTTCACAGACAGAGAACGATCTACGAGATATGACACGATCGAAGGCAGCTTTAAGATCAGTGTGTATAGTGTCTACTTGTGATCCATCTTCGATGTTTTTAATACAGTATGATGTAAATTGGGCTAGATTGGTGGTTGTTGACCTGCCTGCAAAAAAGCCATGTTGGTCCTTCGATATGTATGCTTTGGTCTCACGAAAGAGCATATTTCCTACTAGGATCTCAAACAACTTTGATCCAGCGCAGAGCGAGGTTATGCCACGATAGTTCGCAACATTTTGCTTATCACCTTTTTTAAAAACGGGAAACATTACTGATGTTTTCCAACACCCGGGAAACACTGATTGCGACAGTGATTGGTTGAATATTAGTCGTAAAGGTGTACACAATGCGCCACAGTCCACCTGAGTTGAGCTAGCCGATTTATTTTTAAACACACTCGAGAAATGTTTTGCGAACAAATTACAGATACCGCTGGGAGTATTGGACGTTTCACCTGCGAGGAACATACTGGAAGGAAGCCCATTTTACGTTTCCCATTTACAAAGGACCAAAACTGTCTTGGGTTTCGTTTTAGGTTCGATTGGGTTTGTGCTACGTGTCTTGAGTAGAGAAAGCGATTATATGTTTTGTAGCTGTTACTGGCTATAGTGAACTCCCTTTTTGTGATCGGGTTTCTTCGAATAGTGTAATGTCGAAGCGCAGCAGATCGCAATATTTTCAGTTTACGTAGCCGGTTGTTGGACCATGGTGGTTTTGTTCGGGGAAGAGGTGCAGGCACATGTATACTGAAAAGCTGTTTTAACACCAGTGAGAGTTTTTCTACGGCAGCATCTACATCGATCGCGAAATTCAAGAAAGTCTCCCAGTCGATTGTTTGTAGTGAGTTATGAAGCCTAGAGAAGTCAGTCTTCGAAAAGTTGAACTCCCTGATATCCTCCATCTCGTCATAGAGAACCAGCTGCGGAGAAATCTGCGTTACCAGAAGCGGAGGATGATGTGCGTCTACAGCAACTAAAGTGCCTCTGATACGGTACAGTTCATTGAAGCTTCTTCATTTATAAACAGGAGGTCCAGGATTCAATTTCACCTATTTTTTACTGTAGACATTTGTCGCATGTTCAGTACAGACATTCCGTCCAGTAAGATAGTACTCGCCCTCGAAAAGGTTGATTCAGAAGGGTCTGGTAAAGCATACCCGGAGGGAGTGCTCTTCCAAAGAAGTCCAGGCTGGTTGTAATCACCAAATAGTAGATGTGCCGTGTTGGGTTCAATGGAAGTTGCAATGTCAAGTGCGGAGTCTATGTGCTTCTGAATAATTTCTACATCACTTGCGGAATCGGGGGGAATATATACAACACCCACACAGAGATTAGTATAGGGGCCACGGATATTTACCCAGAGTTGTTCGAGATTGTGAGTGTCATTTTTGTGTTTGGATGAGAGTCGGTTGGAAACTGCAATGAGCACACCACCACCACGTTTCTTCCCTGCACTATTAAGATCGCGATCATTACGATATACAGAGTACCTTGAGCCAAATAATTGGAGCGAGTTGATTTGATCATTCAGCCACGTTTCGGTCAGGATAATAACATCATGATCAACATCCGAGGCAGCGACGAACAGCTCATCAATTTTTGTGCGTAGCCCTCTCACGTTCTGATAGTAGATTTTAAGATGTCCCTGCAAGTTTTCTCCTGACGGTTGAACGGTGGTATATGGAGTGGTGGTGGAAGCAAATGCCTGTAAATGGGGTGGGCTTTCAACGGGGGCAGCATCTGTATGTCCTACTTCGGAAGGACATATACATTCATTGTATTTACCTGAGAAAACGGATACAGGAATTCCATGTCTTTCGAGTTGGTCTGACTTGTTTAGAGCGTTGTTATCTGACCGGAAATGGTTGATGTCGTGTCCTTCAAGTTCTGTGGTAGACGGGTGGGTGTCGGTGACGGAGTTGACCTGATTACGTCTGTTGTCAGGCTGCAATGGTGGATCAAACTCAGGGTGCGCAGTATCTCGAGTAGCTTCGGGAGGACATATACCCTCTTTAGCGTTACCTGACCGGGAAAGGTCGCCGCCATAACATCCAAGTTCCATGGCAAACAGATGGGAGTCGGTGATTGAGTCAAGCTGATTTCGTTCGTTGGCAAACTGCAATTGTAGACCAAATTCAGGTCGCGCAGTATCTCGAATAGCTTTAAGAATTTACGTTGTTTCATTTATTTACTAGTTCTAGAAACTGGTTTCTCTAAAAAGGCAACCAAAGTTTTTATCTTACTATCATCCCATTTTAAAAAGGCTTCAAAATTAACATTAAACATAAAACATTCTCGTGATCTTTAGCGCAAAATAATCCTCGCAATTCTTGCAATATGATTTTTTAGAAGTTTATAAAATTGACCATTTTTCAACCCCAGATAACTCGTAAGTTATTGATGCATGGAAATTTTTTTACGCATAATTAAAGTGTTTCGTATGAGCTGACTGGACAAAATTTTAAAACATTTTTTTTATCATTTGACTTATGTAACCTGCAATAAGCAAAGCCAATTTGAAAGCGTAGCTTCAATTCGAAGTATGATTTAGCATGAAACGTTGTTAGAAGAAAATGATGTGTATTTATTGTAGTTTAAAGATAAAACTTGGGGTTTTGCAATTTTTATCGAATTGCAATCGAATGAAAATTTGTTTTACGGTACTTCGATTGTGTGGAATGCCGAGCAGTTTAAGGTGTTCATCCCATTCTCAAGGACGTTGACCATTATCCCTCTATTGCGCAATCTAACTGTAGCAGCTCCTAGCCAACTCTGGCAAAAACTTAGGAGGGCCTCGGTGAGACCTAATTAGCCATTAGACGGTTTTCAGGCTATCGTTACTGAATAACTCGGTTCAAATTGTTGGTTGTGATGAAAATCGGAGTCTTACGACCATAACAGCAAATTTACTGCCAGATCATACACTTTTTCCGGCAAACTTGACTGCAACAACAATTTTATACTTCTTGGGAATATCTGTGTGATCATTGGCAAACTAAAGCTTCTGTCTCTGCATTAGTTTAATGTCAAATTTGACATATGTTTCATCATCCCGTCAGATGCATTTATTATGTGGTTTTTGTTTGTGGCGAAACTAAGTCAGTTCCTAACCCCAACTGCTGTCAAAATGTATGAACTGACAACGGTTGGGGTTAGAACCTGACTCAGTTTCAGGTTCAAGCGAAATCGCCATTAGACTTGATCAGATCCTGAACATACACTACCAGTCAAAAGTTTAAGTTCACCCTACAATGTTAATGTAATATTCAAAATGCTATGGTTTTCTTAAATTATTGTTATTAACTGTTAAATATTAATTATTTTTCGATCCATTTTTCTACTTTCCTTTTAATAAAGAAAAATATAAAAAAAACAGTTTGGAATATAATTTATGGAGTGAGTTTTCGTAGCACTAAGATGTTACACGTATTATGTACTCGACGCATCAAAAGAATACAACCTGTCATAACAAGATTGTTTGTGATCGACGCGTCACCCAAAGGCATCGAAACCTCTCCTTCATTCTGACGACACCCAAAACGGCGCGCTCAGATTTTCTGTTTTTCTGCTCACAATCTCATCCCCAAAAGCAATCCTTTTTGAACATTGAGCTGTTCGTGCACAATTCGAGATGAGCGCAACGCTCACAAAAAAAACGATGACACAGACACACACAAGGAAACTTTGTTGGTATTTGGTTTCGTATCTTTCTTCCCCCCCCAGCAATCTCATCACCATGTTTTTTTCTTTTGGGATTTTCCATTGATTGACACCGGTGTAGTGGAGTGCACTGGTTTTACACTTTCTAGCAGAAGCGTCAATGGAACGTACCCAGTTTTCTGCACTTCTGCTAGAAAGTGCAAAAACGGTGCAGTTCCAGTGCACTCCACTACACCGGTGTCAATCAATCGAAAACCCCATTTGTTCTGTCACTTGCGGATGGCTAAGACCGCTCACGGTCCATCTCGCCATCTAATTTGTTGTTGCATTTTGTTTTGTTTCGTTCTTTTCTCCGCTGCTATAAATAGCTCGTGACCTGAAACTTCTTGTAAAAAAATTCTGATATCAGATTCTAGAACCGACAAACTTCTATTCAGTAAAAACACCTCTTTACTACCCGTACCATGACGACACACTGGTGGAGTAATAAAATGGCATATATAAGCGTCACACTAATGATGAGTGAGTTAACATCGTTTGCCTCCCCGCCGCCACGTTGGTATTTCAGCATCGACCTTGACACATTTTGCTTTGTACAATTTCCCCGTTGCTATTAATATTTCGTTTGTATTTATTTGTTGGGAACTAAGCCTCACTAGAAAAAAAAGATCAACGGGTATTATCAAGACTGGAACCGACAAACATCTATTCGCTAAAACGCCTACTTTACACATTGGACCATAACGACACATAATGAATAGTCGTTCGAATTATAAACACTCATAGTAATAGACTCGCAGATGTAAAAACCGCAAAACTGGCAACTAGAAAAACAAGCGCGTTAAACTGGCATCACCCAAAAATGTGCAAGCTCGAACGTGCTCGACTGTATTCGATCACCTTTTTTTTATTAAAATAATTTTTCAAGTGGTTCAATATGTGAATCAAAAGAGAAGTTATACGTTTGATACTGAGCAACAAGAAATTAAGAAAAGCAAAAAAAAATCCAGTTTCTTTAAAAAAACACAAATTTGATGAAAAAGAGCATAAGTAAAATGTTTTTTATTCTTTTATATAGAAAACAATAAATATCTTTCTAAATAACATTGTAAAATACTAACACGAACATGAAAAGTGAAGCCTACTGTGAATAACAAAATATTTTTTTTAATATAAAATCGCAATACTTGTTCTGCTTATTTGCATTGTATGACGTCATGCTCGTTTGGCTCCGAATTTTGACAGTTTGTTTGGCTCGATAAAAGTACCTTCGCTGGTCTATTACTATGAGTGTCTATAGTTCGAATGAGCTATATAAACTTCTCATCATTGCAGCAGCGATCACAAATGGGACAGCATGGAGACGATGGTATGTGTTATTCAAGTTATTCCTGCACTGCATGTATTGCACAAGTATGAGGTTGGTTGAACACTAACGCATCGTTTGGGAGCTTTTCGCTCACAGTTCGATAGCGAAAAAAACAGAATCAATTCCGCTCTCAAAGATTCGCTTTGGGTGCAGTAGCGTGTAGCAACTTGATATAGTGAAGACGCACGTGCTTGACAAAGTCTACTGAAAAACCCACTCAATTATGTAAAATTAAAAAAAGCAAGTGAACTTAAACTTTTGACTGGTAGTGTACATCTTTCAGACCTGCGATTTCGGCCTTTACGTTTTGCTTTACGGTCCAGTTCGATTGCTTGATAGCCCTATACTTGAAGAAACCTTTCCACATCTATACTCGAAATTTATGAAAACTTTTTTCAAAGCCTCCGTTGCAGTTTTCGTGTACTTTGCAACGAAAGCTGTTCACCTTTAATTGGTCGGTGTTAAGTCAGACCGGACTAAGTGACAAAATATTGATTTCGAGAAAAACGAGTTTAAAGTTTGAATCGCAGCATCCTTTACATTATGATTGGAAATTATTTTTTGCCGTAATTCTTGTTTATTGTTACATATTTCAAATCTGGCAAGAGTCGAATGTAGCGGACGAAATTCTGTATCCATTGCTATAATTATCTCATTTTTTATGTTTTGCTACTTAGTCCGGTCTGACTAGACCTACCAATTGGTGGGTGACCTAAACATCGCAAAATTCATTGAAGCACTGCGGAGATTCTTCTTCCGACGCGGATTGTGCGCCGAAATCTACAGCGACAATGACCGCAATTTCGCAGGAGCAGCTAACGTACTTCGTCAACTTGTACGTAGCAAACATCACCAGCAAACTGTCGCCCGAGAATGTGCCAACAACGAAATCCGTTGGCATTTCAACCCCTCAAGAGCATCGCATTTTGGTGGCTTGCGGGAGGTCGCAATGGCATCAGCGCAGAAACATTTCGTCCGTGTACTTACTTAGGACGCACACGCTTGCCTACGACTCTACACTACTAGCACAAATCGAATGCTGCCTCAGCTCCCGCCCGCTTCTGCCACTGTCCGCCGAATCTACCGACTTAGAAGCACTCACACCAGGTCATTTGCTAACTGGAGCTACGTTGAAGGCTGTCCCGGACATAGATGTCACCGACATTCCTTTCAACAGACTTCAACAGTGGCAACAAACTCAAAAAACATTCCAACAGCTTTGGAAACGATGGCACTTCAAGTACCTTTCCACGCCACAATCCCGTGCGAAATGGTGCAATACTCCTGTGTACATAGAAAAGGACCAGTTGGCAGTCATCAAAGACGAAAATTCCCCGCCGATGAACTGGCCGACTGGAAGAATCATCGAGCTTCACCCCGGTGACGACGGAACGGTCGATACACTCGACCGGTATCAAAAATTTGTTTGCTGCCAATTTCATCAGCAGCAGAAACATCATAACACATCAAATTTAACACCCGCCCGCCCAATGTAAACAACATGTAAAATCTTTGCGAATCATCAGCTTCCAGCGTCAGTTCGTCGGTCGGTACTGACCTGTTCCAGCCATCAGAACCTGAAATCTAAAACAATTAGGGCCCACATACTAGTTGGCAAGGTTAGAACCTGTCCGACTATTTTAGAGTCTTTAAACCCCTCTACCGGGTCTTCTTTTTGTGGTTTTCTATGTTGCTGCTGCCATCAACACGCAACATCGCTCGAATGACGAAACAACAACACAACATAAACAGCATACTCATCGAGTTATCTCCTGGGATCATCGACGACGTTATTGGTGTTTCAGAAAGAAACGCACTTTCTGGCGGGGGCAGTGTGTTCGTGCACAACGAGAAATGGTACCAGCGCGCCACCTATATCTCAGTGGCGCATGCAACCGACCAATAGCTCCATCGTTCATTGATCATTTATCGATGCCCAAACCGTGATGGCCATCATATGCAACCAGCTCCCGGTGAAAGCATATAAAAAGGGGGCGCCGTCTGTGGTCGCGCCTCTTAGTCGTCAGCTGATTGAGAAACGTCAAATCAGTTCATCAGTGCGAGTGCGCGAATTTCATTATGGAAAAATTATACTCAGTTAAATTTTGTTTTTAGAAGCGAAATTAAGACTGTTACGATAGAAGAATAAAGTTGAGTGAATTAGTTAGAAATAAAGGCATGTGAGTTGTGATTAAAAAGTGTATGATTGGGTTTACCTGCATTGCTCGTCGATACACCGAAGTTTGCCAGTCACCTGAAAAGGAACGAAAATATACTTACCTGTTTATCTGTGTTCACCGGTACTGCTCTACCTGCGCTACTCGACACTCATTATATTAAATCTATTGTTTTATATAAATAAAATTACTATCTCTTTACTGAACTCGGAAACAACGTGGAAAGATCCCTAAACAGAGTTAATAATCAAGACTAGATGTATAGGTATCAAACAAAGAGTTACATAACAACTAATAAATTTAGTATTTGATACCGTCATCGGAGGTTACTTTACGCCAAAAATAGAATGTTATTGTTTCCAAATTTTGTCCGCATTCTGTGAATTAAAAAGTACTTAAATGATGGAAAGTATCTCAACGAAGTTTGGCATATACTAGCATACATGAGATAAGAGACGCCAGATGCAAAACGTACTACTTGAAATATTTAGGACATCTTCAAAAGCAGAGCGCTTCATTTATGAAAACAACGGATTACAATATTTAAATGTTAGGTTATTTTTACAATACCCTTTACAATATATCGCTTTGTAGAAACCTTGGGATAAACACGACATACCAAAATTAATGCTATATCACTTTGATCAAATGTATCGTTATATCCAAATTATCGCGGCCCCTTAATTCAATGGTACCTTGGGACCCCGGGTGGTCTTAAGACAGCCATGAATGACATCGCCGGTAACTACACGGACACAATCAAACCTGCACTCGGTTTGCACTGGAATGTTGCATTGATACTGTGTCAATTTCTTCAAAAACAAAAAGTTGGTGAAAAAGAGCGTAAGTAAAATGCTTTTTATGCAGTAAGGTAGAACACAATGAATATCATTCTAAATAACATTGTAAAATACTAATACGAACATGAAGATAAAGCGTACTGTCGATAACAAAATACATTTTTTAAATAAAATAGCAATACTTGTTCTGCTTGTTTGCATTGTATGACGTCATGCTCGTTTGGCTCCAGATTTTGACAGTTTGTTTGCTCGATAAAAGTACCTATAGTGTGCTCGATAAACGTACCTATGGGTGTCTATAGTGCTGCAATCCTATTGGCTCTCAAACGTGAAACTTTTTCGCTCGATGCGCCAACTGGATTTCATTTTCGGTACTAGTCAAATGATGATGAAAACATTTTCTTGCATTGATGGTATAGGATGGTTGTTCTATTTTAATTGTTTTAAAATAAATATCACATAGTTTCACAAAAAGCTTGATTACAGGTGATAAGAAAACACTCGTTCTTTCGTTTGACACCAAAACATTCAGTTGAACTCAATATTGTATTACGAATTATTGAGATCCGGAATTATTTTTGTATTGTTGAGGTTAGGTTGGTTGTTTTAGATATGGAAAATGTTTATCTAGAAATTGGACTTATCAGTGGATAACCTCGACTACCAACAACTACACTCTTTAATCCAGTGATTTTTGCCCACCTTCGTGTTTTCTATCGAAATTTTAATCTATGAATTTCATTTTAGTATAAATTGAAACCGGAAGAACAAATGTGAGTGAAGTAACAAGAAATTTACCATCTGGATATTTTTCAGAGGAACATATTTTCTTCACCAATATTACTTTTCATTAGAAGAAATAACGTTTAATTATAATATTGATTGAATTTAAAAAATTCAGAATTTACTTTCCAATGCGTTTTGACAGATGAAAATAAAAGCATCATCATTGAACTTCCGTGCCCTCTGGCGGTCGACATCTAGCGTTAGATCACGAATTGATCACTGTACACGGGACAAGAACACCAAATGGATGGACTTGTCATATATCACCATTACAATAATCGTAACAATACTTTTAACACTACCACCTCAATGTACCCACTGTGTGTCGCGAGCTCAGCATCTCCACTGGAATAACAAGGGTCCCTACGACTGCCTGGGTTGCCGTGCCGGGAGAACAAAAGATGCAATATAATGATAATAATAAACATATTTCTTACATCAAATTATGTTTATACCTCGTTTTATAAGCGGTCGCTTTTGAAAAACACGGTCGTTCTCGCTTTTGCACAGAAAAAAGCGGCCCCAAAACTGCCCAGAGGAAGTGACTTCTTCCCTTTGCTGGTTCCACAGAGGCCAATGGGTGTATGTGTATGAAAGAGTAAGCATATTGCGGGCTTTTTGACGGTTTCGAGGACCCCATTATTTGTGAACTGCACCGACGGCATTACTCCAACTGGAACTGGGAACGGATCCTATCGCAGGTATCGGAGGAAAATCACGCGCGATTTCCTAACGAGTCCGGTAAAATAAACAGAAAACACTTTAGTGCGAAGCGCTTTTCGTTTGGAAATTTCTCAACGATGGTTAAGGTTTTCTCATTTGTTTTATTTCTTTTTCGTTAGTGCGAATCGTTTCCTTCACAGTATCTGACCGGGTATATTTAATATGGACAGAGAGAGAGCGAGGCCTACAGAAGACAAACCCGCACCGGTTGGTCATTTGCCGTTCGGCTTTCCACCGTCTGGATGAGATGAACACTGCCCGTGCCTGCGAGGCCGAGGATCCTTTTTGCTCGGCAGATTTTAATCGACCAAATTAACCAGGAATGTGCACGCACACCTCCTTTTCTCGTTAGCCGTGGTAAGCTTTGCCCCTTTTCGCACATTTTCAGCTGGGCCGATTGTGCTGAAAATGAGATTGATTGTAACGAGCTTGCGGAGGGGTATTATCGCGTCGATAAAAGATTTCCGAAAAATGATATATATTTAGGATGCTGCGGCCTCGCGGTGCTGAGTATTGCGCAGAACTGCGAAGCGTACTGCGGGCAGATGTGTGTTTTTAGAAGACAACCAATGAAAGAGTGCTCGAACTATAGCGAACTGGGATTCCTTAGTGCAATCGTTCTGGTGTACTAAAAAAATAATTTCAATTTTTCTGAGTTAATTACAATGATCGAATACTTTTGCTACAATGTTTTTGTTCAGTTCATATATAGCGGACTACACGAGACTCAATATTGACAATAAATTGAATATCCCGGAATATATATTTAAAGTATTGATGATCCCATAGAAACCAACTTTTGTCATCATTTTTATTGACATTATCACTGTCTCGTGCAGGGTCCACATATCAGACGCGGCACATAGCGGTAGCTCTAAGACCTGTGTCAGTTTCCTGATTAACATTTTTTTTAATTCTGAAAGCTAAGGGTATACAGTTTGAAGTTATTTCAATTCTACTTAATCTTAAAATATTTGATTTTCTAAAACTAAGGTAAACTAATTTTAAGAATATCTTAAAACTAGGAATACAGTTTATTATAAAACGAGTGCATGTTTGTATGTTAACAAATATTAACACACTGATGAAGAAATAATGAAAGATCCAATGTATGCATGAAGGCACAATATCGTATTTAGGAAAATTGGATTGGTGTTTCGTATTCTACTCGTCAGTAATTGACACCAACTTGGAGCCAGTTAGACACTAAAACCATACAGTTCACGGAATATATGTGAGTTCCGTGTGAAATTCCGCGCGAAATTCCGTGCGAAATTCCATGCGAAATTTCGTGCGAAATTCCGGGCCAAACTCCGTGCAAAGCTCCGTGCGAAATCCCGCGCGAAATTCTGTGTGAAATTCTGTGTGAAATTCTGTGCGAAATTCCATGTGAAATTCCGTGTGAAATTCCGCGCGAAATTTCATGTAAAATTCCGCGCGAAATTCCGTTCGAAATTCCGTGCGAAATTTCGGGCCAAATTTCGCGCGAAATTCCGTGCGAAATTCCTGGCCAAATTTTGTCCGAAACTCCGAACGATATTGCGTGCGAAATTCCGTGTGAAATTTCGTGCGAAGTTCCGTGAGAAATTCCAGGCGAAATTCCGTGCGAAACACTGCCCGAAATTCCATAAGAAATTTCGTGTGAAATTTTGTGTAAAATTCCGTGCGAAACTCCTTGCGAAGCTCCGGGCCAAATTTCGCGCTAAATCCGTAAGAAATTCCGTGTGGAATTTCGCGCGAAAGTCAGTGCGAAATTTCGTGCGAAATTCCGTGTGAAATTCCGTGCGAGATTCCGTGCGAAATTCCGCTCGAAATTCTGTGTGAAATTACTTGTGAAATTCCGTGTGAAATTTTGTGCGAAATTCCTTGGACAGGAGGAAAATGTTTTGAAACAAGCAGGAATTACACTCTCAGAAAAAATTAAAATTACATTTGACGTAAACAACGCAGCGACGTATTTTTCTGTCTCACAACGGGATTTTACATGTTCTTATATGTAAAATTAAGTATTGTCATTTTTTTGATGTAAAATTAAGACTGAATGACCTAGGAAAAGCTGAACAACCCGCATTTTTACATGTAATTAAATGCAAATTTGTGTGAATTGGGCCGCTCCTTTTATGTGCATCTGGCAAGATGTAAAGTTACATGATTTTTTTTGCTGTGTAGACGTATCTACAATAGAAATACGTTAGATTTCTGGTAATATCATATTGTAAATTCTCTTATTACAAGATGTTAACACCTAAGAAACAGGCCAAATTATAACTGGTTTTATAAAGTTTTATGGTAGTTTTTCAAGGCATGACTGGGTAAACAGGTTTTATCGTTGGTTTAGATACACACCAAAAAATTATGAATTTTATCATTGACGTAATTGCAAACATGACACAATTTAACAACCCGTAATTCTCGAAATGACGAAACATTACCGTGTTCCGTTTAATTTTACATGAAACATATAGTTTGCATGCGCAATGACTTAAAATTACACTTACTGCCATTGAAAACAAACGCCATATGTTGAGTAAAATTACACGATTTACAAAAATCAACGTGATGTAAAATTAAAACCAAACGTAAAACTAGGTCATTTTTGATGCTCGTATATGTCAGGGTCAGGAGATGTAAATTTACACGATTTTTTCTAGGTGTGTATGGACATGATTGGCAGGTTTTAAGATTGCTTCAAAGACACTCGAATCATTGGCGTTTTCATGTCAACATTGACATTTTCAATGATTATGTTGTTAAAAGGATTGGCTTTATGGCGATCTTGCAAAATACCAATCTGTCTTGAATAATTCCAATTAGTTTTATTCTCCAACTCCAACAGGTTTGTTTCACTTATATTATCGTTTTTTTCATTCGTATCTATTTTGGTAAAGGAATATCATATAATGGACAGATTTTTTCTAAGATTTTTTTAGACCACAAGCAAGTTCTCTATGGAACCATCCATAAATGACGCAGCATTTTTTGAATGATTTTTAACACCCCGCTCCCCCATCGTAGCATTTCGTCACAAATCTCTAAATACGCACCCCCCCCCCACCCGGGAATTACGTTGCTTGACGGTAACTCTCCCCCCTTTGCCACCGTAAATTAAAAAAAATATAAATGTTAGTTATTCCCCTTTAAAAAAAGCAACGTAACATGGCCCCCTGTCGTCACACATCATCACAAAATAAAAAACTCTCCCCTCCCCCATATAATGCTACGTCATTTATGGATGGCCACTATCTAACAAAACCGTTTTATTGCGCACTAGAAGTGTTAAAGAATCAACTCATAAGACTATCAACACTTATGGTATTCTTATCATAGTTTTAAACGGGTTGTTGAACGCCATTATGAGAATGGATCGAAAAAGTCCACAAATTTGACAAGAATCTTGGAAAATACTTTTTATAACCTTCTTACGTATGAGCCTTCTTCGTCTAAGGAGGGGTGGTTTTGGTTATCTTGTAGCAGCTTTGTAGAGTATGAAGTTTAGAGTTTTATGAATCTAGTCTTAAGGATATCGCCAAGTGTGCTACAAAACTAAATTTGTTTTAAATAATTCTCGATCTGAGTAAAAGAGAAAAGAATCCATTCTGGGTATTGGCTAACCTATATAATATTGTTTTTCGTCATTTCCTGATTATTATATTATAACCCTCTAGTGTCCAAATTTTTATTTGGCTTGAAAAAACTTTTGTAGGTGGGTTTCGTGATGAGAAAAACGAAAATAATGTTGATAATTCATGTAAGCAATGGATTTCTCATTGAATCCTTAAAATAAGTAGGCCGCCTAGAGGCGGTGTTGGGCACCTGGGCGAATAAAAAACAAAAACTTTTTTTCCTCTAGTTTCTTCATCAAGCGAATTCAGATGGTTTATATTTTGGACTCCATCAGAACGCAAATTCCCCAAACTAAGGAGTATTTCTCTAGTGCCTTGGTTGTTTAATTATTGACTTCTAATTTATAGTAGGGGAGACCAGTGTCTGCTGGCGATGGTTTGACTTATTATGTTTTAATTTTTAATTTAAGAAGATCGTGTAAAGGAAAATTTTCGAGATTCTTCAGGTGAAATTCCGAAGTAAACAAACAAAAAATAACAAATTTTGTTTGTGGTTACGTATATTGTATATATGGCCTCGGAAAGTTCTTTTCGCGCGCTATCGAAAAATCTAGCCATTCGTGGAATAGCTTTGAACTAGCTCTAAATAACAAAAATACTGAAATTTAAAAACTTCACCTAGGGTAATGAGCCTATTTTCGCCCTAACCATGTGAAGCCGGTGGTTAGAGCAGCGTTAGCCATCTTTTTTCAACGACCAGGTGCCCAACACCGCCTTTAGGCGAGCAAAGTGTTTTACCAAAAAAGCTAAACTTCTGAATTATTCCACTAAACCAATTCACATCTAAAGTAAAATGCTACTAACATGCTACTCAAAAATATTTTTTTAGCTACTAAAATTTCCAAAAATAGTTAAAATTTGTGTAATGAAGATTACCACTAAACACAAAATAGTTTTTTTCCACGTTTTCATCGAATTTTCAACTTTGAGCTTCAATTGCCTTTAACAGAAAGCTACGATTATTCAAACAATGTGTGTGTATGATAGGTGTGAGCGTTGGGAAGAAATACTAGTGCGAATGACAACATACAATCATTTTTTAGTAGTTTTATTTAGATTTTTAAAGAGACCGCCTAGAGGCGGTGTTGGGAACTAGAGGGATAAGGTAATTTCGGGAGAGATGCCGCACTCTCTATATCTCGTATATGGGGTCACTTTTATACGGAAATATGATAGTGTGAGATTGTTTTTCGAAGAATTGCAACACCGGCGATGTAAAATAATCCTTATTTTTAACTCACGAAAATTTGTTGAAAATTTTATGAATTTTTTTTTGAGAAAACCCATTTTGCAGTATTTTAGAAACTTGTCCCAATCGATAAAAATGATTTCATCGAATATTGAATGGTTTACTTTGATGCAGTATCAGTTTTTAGAAATGGGCGGCATCTTTCCCCAAATTACCCTAACGTTGTACCAGAGCCCAGCAACATCGCCATCTAAGCTAATGCGCGAACAAAATCAGCGGGGATGCTTTCCGCGCCATCAGATCATCCATCCCCTGACACTTCACATACCGTCACATGCTGGTTGTAGCTTTACTGTACATTATACAGGGTGTTTGGTTCATGGTTAAGAATCTCTCGGGGGGCGATAGACTGCCATATTTGGAGAAAAAAAATGTTCTACACATACCATCAAATCTCAACCGTTACAGAGTTATTGAACTTTTTGTGTAAAAAACTTATTTGTCTTAAAATACCTCTAACTTTAAAAGTATACTTTGTATTTTAAATGTTTCAGTTCCATTCGAAAGGTGAGAAAATTTCTTATTGAATGGTGTTCTCATATCTTTTAGGTAATTAGTTTTAATTACCTTTTAGCTGTAAAGTAGTTAAAAGTTAATGTTTTTGAGGAGGTTTTTGCTAATTTTCTCGAAATAATGAAGTATGATTATAGCAATATCCATTATCCAAAAGTTGGGTTTTAGGACGATTCATAATTTGTTCTTGGACGTCATATTTCTATCTCTTCTCATTTCTTTGTAATTTCATTACTAGACTTTTCCTGTAGCCGACTTGCAAGTGCTTAACAGACTCTAATCTAAAAAATATGCTTTATATCGTTATTTACAAGATTTCATTGGAAAGCTGAGAAAATGACCTATCAGTGTATGTACAAATATCTTTTAGTTAAGTGTACTAAATGATTTTTTTACTAACGAAATAACTCAAAATTTGTGTTTTTTGGAGAGTTTTTTAATTATTCTAATTATTAATCAAAAAAAAAAATTATCGTTACTATTGTTCATTTGATGCCCCTTAATGTTCTCTATAACTTTTTATTAGACACTTTGTCTATATCTCTTTTCATTTTGCTGCTATTTAATAGTTAACACAGCATGAGCTCGCCACAAATGTAGTGGGTTCGAAATCGTTATTTTTGCATATGAAACGATGTAATAAAAACGATTTTGCGTCGAAACCAAAAGAGATAATTGAATGGAGTCAAAGAAAGAATTGTAGAACTTGCTGAGATGCATTATTTCCATGATAATAATGGTGATGTTTATTATTTACTATTTTAAGAAAATTCACGAAAATGCTAATAATAGCACTAACTTTAAACTAATTTACTTTTAAAAGAATACTAAATTCACTTAACTGAAAGGTATTAATACATTTTTCACTGTAAAATTCTCCTGGCTTTTGAATAAAAAGGAAAAAAGTACAATAAGTGCCGTAATTTTTCAATTAGAGCTGGTACTAGTGGAAATGAGTTAAAAATATCCAAGTTGAATAACCCAAAATCATGAAAATAAGAAAAGGTAAGTGTATCAGGTCAAAGAACAAATTAAGTTGATTAATTAAAATGATGAGGTTAACTATTAGGTTTTTCAAGAAATGAACGAAAAATCGTTTGAAATTGTTTAATTTTCAATAAATTACTTTGAAAAGGCTACTTAAACTCATTAGCTGAAACATGTGAGGGCATCACGCAATGCGAAATTTTCTCACCTTTCGAATGGAACTAAAACATTTAAAATACAAAGTATACTTTTAAAGTTAGAAGTATTTTAAGACAAATAAGTTTTTTACACTAAAAGTTCAATAACTCTGTAACGGTTGAGATTTGATGATATGTGTAGAACATTTTTTTTCTCCAAATATGGCAGTCTATCACCCTCCGAGAGATTCTTAACCATGAACCAAACACCCTGTATAGTGCTGTATAGTGCTGCTCTAGCGGCAACGATAGGGTTACCAACCGTCCTTATTTTAAAGGACATGTCCTTATTTTCGAGGTTTTTGGAAAGCGTCCTTATTTTACTTCAAATGTCCTTATTTTTAGTCTCAAACCATGGCATATACAGAGTGGTCAACATGATCACCATGATGTTTTTTAACAGGGCATGTCATGTTATTGTAGTTTAGTATTGTTTGCCACCAAAAGAGATTATAACTACTAGAGAGAGCAAAGCGCTCCTGTCTCCATGTATTCACGGACTGAAACATGGGGTCTCGCTCTAGTATGTTGTATCCCATTACTTTGACATGTGTGTACCCGGGGCAATAGGTGTCAAACTAATGGGTCTAGCATATGTGAGAGCGAAATGATAAATTTTCGGTGTTAGCAGCGACATGCGAGCTCTAGTAGTTATAATCTCTTTTTTGCCACCACAGCATGCTCATCATTTTCAAATTATTCAACTATATTTCGAAAATCAGCGATCTGTGAGAAATGTGTTTCGTGTACTCTGACCATAATATGGTCGACATAATTGGCCAACTGACTGCACTATTCACCATACAATCAAAGAGTAAAAGTTGCAGTTCTCGTTATTGGATGATTAGCGAACAAATCGACCACATCCAGTACGAAAACATAGCGGCGGTGACATTCCCAAGCATTGGAAACCAACATTACTCGACTAATTAGCTAATTAGCCAGATACCACTTGAAATACTCGAATCCGTCATCAAAAATTGGATTAGTCGAATGGATTACCTTAAGTGCCAACATGGTTATCATTTAAAAGAAATTGTTTTCAAACAATAAATGGCAAAAAATGTTCTTTCGATTGACAAATAAACATTTCGCGATTTACTCCATTTTTCAAATTTTTGCGAGATAAAAAAAACGTCATGATGAATCACCCTGTATTAAATTATTCATATCAACTTTATTCCAAGAGAATCCATTTCAATTGTGTCAATTTCAAATACTTCCAGCGATTGTTTTTGTTAATGAATACTCTCTGCGACTCATTCCAACCAAAAGTTCTTTTACTCAGTAACCAAAATTTGCTGGATAGCTCGATATGAGGTTTGGCCAAAGTGGTTATCTTCGTTCAATATTGGCAGTACACCATTTAAATTTGTCCCAGAACAACTGCTGGAAAATAAGCCAGAATCCCGACTTTTTTCAGAATTCTGGCTCAAGTGGCAACTGATTCAGGCTCCAATTCCGAATAGATTTGGTGGGGATGTCCTTAATTTGCTCTCAGTCCATTTGGTAACCCTAGGCAACGAGGCTACCAAAATCTAACAGTGCCCAAGAAAAATGATGCTGATTTTATTTGACTTCATAGTATAGGTACTTCTTCTTCTCCAAAATGTTTGACTCATTGTGTCAGCCGTCCTGCCGCTTCCGCCGCTGGAGTGGCGGCATTTCGATTCGCTTAATAGACTGTTATTAACAAACAAAACAACATAATGTATTTTAAATAAATTCAAATGGAAATCGAAGTAAAAAACGATTCATTTTATTGCCCGGGCTCCGGGGGGATTCTTGTCGAGTTTTGTTTTGCCTAAACCGATTTTTTTTTGGAAGAGGGAGCAACCTCATCAACCGGGGCACACAATTGCTTTCCGATTATGGTTGGAGTCGATGCCGATGGAAGAAGCGTGGATTAGTCGGAGAAGGGAGAAAATTATTAGTGTTTTGTGATTTGAATGAGCATTTTTTTGCTTTGTTTGTGTGCACCTTTTAGGCTTGGTTTAGTTTTTGGGGGATTGGTATTGTTTGGTTTTTTCTGAAGGCTTTCATTCATTAAACAACGAGCATCGATGTGCTTTGAATTAGATATGAAACAATTGGTCATTTGAATGATTTATAGCAGTGGCAAATAACGCTGTGTATCTACCCAGGTCAGATCCTTACATGCCAGTTTTGTAACCAGTCGGTACGTTACGGTAAACAATGCTGCGAAGACCCTAAGAAAAATCGATCACAAAACAGTTTTCAATAAAACAATTAATTAGCCAACCACGAACTGATGCGCTTTGTATATCTAAACTAACTTACCGTGTCAACAACTAAATAACAACGATTCACCTAGTGTCTCCAAACCAACAACCTACCTCTAAGAGCAGGCTCTCAACACGCAGCAGCAAGCTACTACGTTACTAGTTATCTTGTAGGTATTTCAGTATTAAACCCACAGTAGGGAACAAATATACAGCTACTTAACCATTTAGCAACCCTCTTCTTCATGTAGCAAAAACTACGTTCTCCATTTTCGAGCAAACCACTTTTACCAGAACTTCTATTCAATTTTGTGAATCAGAATTGAATTTAAGTCGGGGTTAATGGTTTCATGTTTTCTACAGTTTCTTCGAGATGACGAACATCGCTGATTAGCAAAAAAGACCCACAAAAGATAGATTCTGTCGGAATATCTAGTGGCGTAGCAATAACCTTTATTCTTCATCAATAAAAGATCCAAACGGCTTTCATGAATTTGAAAATTTGTCGACCGGTTTGCACCCATCCATCCATGTAGCGTGCGAATCTCCGCTGTCTCACAGGGCGAACAATACATCTTTATTATCATCGTTTCATGTCGACAGACTCTATTATTGGCCTGCGATCGATTCAATTCAACAAATCGCCTCCAACTCACGCTGCTTTCGGACTGACTAATGATCTGAGCTAATGATTCACAAACATGCAAATCTTTTGTAGCTCGGGGCAGGGTTGGGTCCATTCCATTCAATCGTCACCGGCCAGCAGGAAGCCTCCGGATCGATCCAAAAAGCAACAGGGCAACCCCGGTGTGGACAATGGTGCTCCCAAATCAGGCTGCGGCTGCGCTGTTCATCAAACAGCAATTAATCAATCGGCCGTAGCATGGGATGATGATGTGTTCGAGTAAACAAAATATTTTTCGGTCATTATGAACTCTCGCGGGCCCCAGTCGGTCTGAAGAGACTACGCGTACCTCTACTTACCGTTGATGGTGAAGCGGCGGCGAGTGGTTGCCTCCAATTTATTACGATATTTAGCGGGAAACCACAAATCATCTTCTCAGCCAGCTGCTTGTTCGGGTCTCGTTGTTAAATTCGGTAACTAATTCCAGCTTCATTGAAGGTTTTTGGAGGTTGTTGCGCACGTAAATAAGAGGAGATTTAATTTTCTCGCCAACAAAAGACCCCGAAAATGCTCGGTTCCTAACGAGATG
The DNA here is from genome assembly GCF_030247195.1 of Topomyia yanbarensis. Taxonomy (NCBI): domain Eukaryota; kingdom Metazoa; phylum Arthropoda; class Insecta; order Diptera; family Culicidae; genus Topomyia; species Topomyia yanbarensis. The sequence goes on from NC_080670.1 coordinate 39,250,010, forward strand.
GTTCCGGAGCGATGGAAAGCTCTTCTTTCTAGTTTACCCTTGAAGTGGTTTTGATTTGAAAAGAATCACTTGAGCTGTTCTGGAGAACACTTACGCAGATAATTAGTATGTATTATGTTTTCGTTTTTGTGCTGTCGTCTAAAACCACAAAGCTTCAACAACGCACAACGTTGAGGTGGCGTTATTATTAATCGTTACTTATGAACACTCCCCGTCATGTTGCTCAAATAGAGTATCTCTTATTAGCTGGCAAAAAAACCGTAAATGTATACGAGGAGTAGGAACATAAAGTCAACGAATTTTAGCTTGCAACCAAGTCTGAAAATAAATAATTAAATTTAAACTATTTCTTTGTTTTTAAATTTGCTTGTCTGTAAACAGTTCTTGTGATAAATCCCACTCAAAAAGAAAACCAACTTTCAAAGCAATTTATGCCTATTCGAAAAAATATTGTGGTTTCTTCGAAACTATCCAATTTAAAAATTACCATAGAGGGCAAAAGTAGTCTACAAATCAAAACAAAAAACCTATCCTATTAGGGAGGCGTGGAGCAAAAATTTATGTGGCAGCCGCACCACTCAGCACAGAATATCGCAGCGGGAGAATCAAATTAAATCGATGGTGATTGTGCCGGTACAAATCCCTGCCGGAGAGTGGCTCTGGCCGTCCCAACGAACGCCAGTAAAGCCGCCGAAATTAGACTACCATAAAGTCGGTATCCTTTTGGTCAAACAAATAAAAATTATCATTTTTCTCCCCCACACTCGCGCGCTTATGATGATGATGATGAGATGATGGTGGCCGTCCGAGGCTGAACGGCGGGGCGGAATGCGACGGTAAGGTATCCCACTGGGAACGACGGAATGGAATTTATTAGGATCCGACTGGCACAGAACAGAACGTGGATAGACTGCGGATGGTTTTCGATCACCTGGGGGCTAAAACCAACAGCCTGGGTGTGAAGTAGTATGTTATTGCCCATGGACGATGCCGAAGTGAGCCCCGCACAAAGGCGGTATCCTTTAACCGAAGCGGCGAGAGAGCGAGCCACAAATAAAAATCAATAAATATGTAATTTTCTGACAATGTTGTTGTCGGCTTACGGTGTTATCATTTCTACAGAGCGTTGAAAGATAGTTTTGTCAATTGTTTGGGTTGAAGTGCGTTGTGGCATGCTGTACATTGTTCCGATTAAGATTCGAAAATTGTGATCAGCTTCGGACTAAAATTGAACAATTGACAGTAAGTTACAATATTCTACATATAATATACTGCCCATGATCGCAAATCAGTCCCATAAAGTTAGGAAATCCCCTAGAAAATGGGACAAATATGCGCCCATGGGCAGTATATCTCTCAAAAAAAGCGAGTCACAAAAGTATCTGGCATCTACCACAACCAAACGTGCCGCAGTTTTAATAGTTAGGGCACAGACAAACAGATGTAACAGCTCGAAGAAAATTCTAAAAAAAATCATCGCCCACGGTATACTAGCGACATCGGTTGAACACATTGCACAAAATGCGATTTTGGCAACCATGGGAAATATTTTTTTTTCAACCGAAGTCCTCGCTACAATGCCGACAACGCTTGTCAACTGCAAGATAGTAGATGAACGGTAGAAGCATTGTTGCAGTCAGTGTTGTCATAATCATAATCAAAAAATTAAAAATCAATGATCACCGTCGAAAAAAATCATCGATGATAATCGTTTTCATTATTACAACCTGACATCACAAACCTTATAACTTGATATACAGAGAGCGATGTTGATCTAGTATTCTCGTTTTCAATTTTATGTGCCCGTTGTCACCCATAACTGTTCACGCAACGGTAACCAAAATAAAATCATCACGTGATTGCTACACATTTGAGTAGAAGAAATTTTATTGAAAAATCGTGAACAATTTTTCTCACCGTTAGATGAGCTGTCTCTGGCTAAACGCTCTCATCGTATTTTGTAGGCTCTATTAGTAGAAGACACAGCTAATGGTATTTTCATTTTTGACAATGCACTACACTGGTTTAGTCGGTGTTACACTCACTCAAACTTTTTCCGGGTTTCTAGTGTTTCGCGGCTTCGGCGATCACGATGTAAACCCTGTAGGTCAACTAAAATCCTAGCACTCAAACATGTTTAATAGTATAGGGACATGTACTATTTGTACTATGAAGTTAAATTAATATTTTGGTTCGCTGCATACGAGAACATTTTCCCCCTAAACAAATGTGCTGGGCTCTAATTAACTTCCCGCATCTCCCGTTATATTCAGCTCTAGTTGTTCAATCGCAGCTACTGCAAAATGGAAGACGAAACTGATATAGCAGTTTATGCGCATAATAAAATCATCAATATCATACATCATTGATAATTGGTGAGATTGATTTTCTCTTTAGATGGTTTTATGAGTACGTGTGAAAGAAAAACTTATCACGATGATGAGATCGAAGAAGGCGTAATGGATTTCACATTTTCATTGTATTGCTAAACTCATCCGTGATTTTGCTGATAGTAAATATCGAGTAAGAGAATCAGTAGTAATTTTATGCGTTACCGATTTTTGATTTTTTGATAATTTCCCAACACTGGTTGCAGTTGTTAAGGCTCAAGTTACTTTGTTTGAGTATGTGTAATAATTGAACGCTTGGTAGTATGCGTAGGAAAAATTGTGTACAGCTTTGCCGTCGATTTATCCTTATAAAGCATTCCTTAATCTCTAAAAGAAGAAAATCAGTCAATCTATTAGATTATTAGGATTCAAATTGTGCAAAATAGTTGGTGGAAAAACAATTGACCGAGCGGGATGGTGCTTTTGAAAAAGTGGCTGTAGTTTTTTCACTACGCAGTTGTGTTGCATGCCCCGGCACAGTGGGGTGGTGTGACGAAAAATCACCGCCACTTTTTCAAAAGCACCATTCCGCCCGGTCAATTGTTTTTCCACCAACTATTTTGCATAATTGCAATCGTGATAATCTAATAAATCGACTGATATTCTTTTTTAGTTTAATAAATGCTTTATTCGGATAAACCGGTGACAAAATTGAACAAATTTTTTCCAACGCATACTATCAAGCGTTCAATTCGTGTAGACGCTCTCCGAAAGTTCTTTGAACCTTGAATTTGAAGAGCGAAATAGAAAAATCGCCTATGTCCATAGCATAAAGAGTGCAATTGACAAATTTAAAGAATGCAGAGCTACGTCTGCATTTTTAAAACCAAACTCAACCATTTATTGTTACGGGAAATTAGACAACGCAAAAATTGTTTTTCTTTTCGTGTGAAGAAATCTATTCTTATCGTTAATCGGTCGTATGATTGATTTTTGTCTCTATTTATATTTTTTATTTTTATTCTTCTTTGCCGTCGCTCTTTTGGAGTTCCGGAGAAATCAGGAACTCAGTTATTTTTCAGGCTGGTGTTTAGTTTTACTATAAGAACCAGGTCATGTAGCCTATTTTTTAAAAGTTGGCTGTATTATCGAGGTCATCATTGGATCAAGATCGCGGAGACGCAACTCCTAAAATTTCCTTGCTAATATCAAGATCAATTCACGCATCAACGATTTCATTTTTAGTTTTCCGTAAATGAAAACTCAGTATGTAGGCTATGGGTGAATTTAATTATATAAAATTCCAAACTGATGGTTCACCACGATGATGCTGCATACGAGTACATGGCACTACTTTCCCTTTCAACGAAATCTTCACTTCTATCTTAAGTGCTCGTATGTATACTCGATGTGTTGGTCTTCTACGGAACTGTATCCTGACGCAACCTAAATATGTAGCTATTATCATTCATAATAATCCCACGACTTGATGTTTTATCGCTTGTTGGGTTTCGATTGGATCATTAAATTTATCTAGATTGAATATGGTCTGAGCGTATCTTTAGTTTTCGTAGCTCCTGCACCCCGCCAACGTTGAAATTCTCCCTCAGTTCCGGGGACCGACAAATTCGAATCTATTACATACCAGAGGTGGGTAACAAAACCAACCGGTACGTACATTCACTGGATATGGTTCCCGAAATCTCAACACGTGTACACAAGTGATGCACATCGTTTTCGGTTTGGATTTCGTTCACACGGTAAACGAAAGAAAAACCTCCACCGAGTCACAGTTTCTAAAACCAAACCGAGCCCTTCAGCATCATTTACATGTGTGTACGAATTTCAGCTTGTGTTGATGTATTCTCAGCAGCGGTTTCGGTTTGGCTTTTGAAAACCGAGCCTGGTTTTTTTTCTGTACACGGTGCTTCGGTTGAAAGAAGAAGCAGTAAATTCGTCTGCAGTGCTGCCGAATAGACAACTGAATTGAGTTCAATTAGTTGTTGTTAGTCAAAATGGCTGGTTCTGAGTAGTTGTTAAAAGTTCAACAATTGATGTTTGTTTCAATGCTGAACCATGAAATGTAGATATGTTTGATTTGGCAAAGTTATCTAGAGCACATAAATTGATGTTAATGTCAAAATATTTAAATTGAAATTAAAGAAAACAATGAAATCAGCGATGTCAATAAAATAACAAAAACAATTAAATCAATTAAATTAATGAAATCAATTAAATTAATGAAATCAATTAAATTAATTAAATCAATTAAACATGACTTGAATCACTTGAAACTTCACATTAACACTCAATGCATTCAAAGTGGCCTGTATTTATATCGCCAATAGTCGTATCAATGAGATTCAATCCACGTCTGGTTGCGCTGGTTAGGCGATTCTCGACTAATCTCGAGCACACACTCGCATTTTGTATACATATATCCTTATTATTGCTGCTATGGCGCATCGTATTGATACATCTATCCTTGCACAGAAGCAATTGCGTGTATGTGTGTGTTATTCACATATGGTAAGCAACTCAGACGCAAGTGGGGAAACTCACGACTAGGTCCTGATTTACTGAGTGCTGGTAATTCGTATTTCTGTTATTTTTGCTGTTACTGTACATCGTTTTGAAACATCTAGAAGGTTTGGTCGAGTTTAGAGAAAACTACCACTAAATTATTCAATTACAAAAAAACTTAATTCATTAAGAACAGCAACCAACTAACGAATAGCAAAAACACTTTCATTTTATAGACCGCCGTTCAAAATTAGGTTTCTTTAATGAATAAATATTTCCGGCGATACCAGTCAATCTGTGTATGTAAATCTACTGCAGAACAATTAATTTTTTTAAAAATGTTGCGCAATAATTTGAATAAAAAAAATTGTTCACATTGTGTCCAATCACGAAGTTGTCTGTCTCATTACAACAAAACATGTAAAACGACCAACAATCATTAATGTGGATATTGATCCACAACGTAACCATGCTAGTTGTTAAATCATCATGAATAGGCCGCCATTTTGAATTTCTAATTTACGACGCAATTCAAGTTTCGTTTCCTTGGAAATATATGCTTATTTAAATATGCATGCTTTTAAATGCTAAATCGTCGTGAAAATAACACCATATTGGGATGCAAAATGATGACGAATAACAATTTTTAATCTCTACACAACTTTTCGATATCAAAAATACCCTTTCTTCATTTTTTTATCATTAAAACGTTATTGAATACCAGTAGTATTGAATATAGCTCGCTATTTCAGATTTTAAATGACGGCAGGTATCAATTTGCGATCTTTTGACATATTTCTTATATTTAAAATGTCCATGTCGCGTGATTCTAGATGACAGAATATCTTGAATATACTATCGTCTTAAATTTTTATCTGCTATCATAGGTATAAAAATAGCGGAGGCTATTAAATTTGCTTTTACTTTCGATTTTTGGGCAGTTTCCCATACCAAACATACCCATATTGCAAACTTCCTGATGATAAATCATTATGAAAATGTCGCAATATTGAGTTAAGGAACGCCATTTATGACCACGAACTTAATTTATTTGAACAGAAATATGTCTGAAGACATTTTTTTCAATTACCGAAAAAGTACCTTATATTATACTCAAAAGAAATTTGTTTAGAATTCTTAATAAAAATACTAGCAGCACTA